>NC_079537.1:1820287-1897787 GCF_003711565.1 Takifugu flavidus | reverse complement strand
TCCGAGATGAGTTGTGCAGGAGATCCAAAACGACTGAACATTTCTCCCAGTTTCTCAATGGTCTTCCCTGCCGTTGTTGATCTCATTATAGCCACTTCCGACCATTTACTGTGGGCATCAACCGCGACCAGGAACATTCTGTCCTCAACTGGTCCTGCAAAATCAATGTGTACCCGATGCCATGGCTCCTGTGGAAACTCCCAGGAGTGAAGAGGCACTGGTGGAGGGTTGTTCCTTACTTTGTGGCACGATGAACAACTTGAAGCCATCTCTTCGATTTGTTTGTCCATTCCTGGCCACCAAAAGTAACTTCTTGCCATTTCCTTCATTCTGACAATTCCACTATGTCCTACATGACGTTGTTGCAACACTTGTGCACGCAATGATTGTGGAATGATCACCCGCCTCCCCCATAGCAAACACCCTGACTGAACAGAAAGCTCCAACCTCCGTCCCAGGTATGACTTCAGACGCGGATCGTCACCAGCAGTCCGACCTTTCACCATCATGTCCAGGACTGCTGACATTTCCGTGTCAATGCGAGTCTCCTTCTTCACTTGTACTGCAGAAACAGAGGCTTTGACACCTCCGTGAAGTAGAAGATGTCCGTGGCGTTTGACTCGGGTTTCGTAATAGGAAGCGGCAATCGGGACAGACCATCAGCATTGCAATGCGAATCTGATTTCCTGTATTTGATGTCATAGGAATGAGCAGATAACAACAGGGCCCATCTCTGCAGTCTCGATGCAGCAAGAGATGGTACCCAGTGTGTGGACCCAGAATGGTTGTAAGAGGTCGATGGTCAGTTAAGAGAGTGAAGTTTCTCCCATACAAGTACTGATGAAATTTACGGACCCCGAAAACGATACTTAATGCCTCTCGCTCCAGTTATGCATAGTTCAATTCTGCCTTGTTCAGCGTTCTGGAGGCAAAAGCGATTGGTTTTTTCTTCTCCGTTGGCATGACATGTGAAAGAACAGCTCCCTCCATACGGAGACGCGTCACAAGCAAGCTGCAGTGCCAGTGACGGGTTGAAGTGCGTTAGAACCTGCGAAGTTGTCGGCACATCCTTAGCTTTCTGGAATGCTGCCTGGCAGTTTTCGGTCCATTTCCACATTTTGTCTTTGCACAACAATTCATGCAATGGCTGCAGCGACGAAGCCAAATTTGGAATGAAGCGTCTGTAATAATTCAATAATCCTAAAAAGGATCGCAGCTGGCAGATGTTGTGTGGCGGTGGTGCATCGACGATGGCAGTGATTTTGGACGGTGCGGTGTGGAGTCCTTCCGCATCAATCACATGCCCCAGATACTCCACAGACGGCTTAAAGAACTCACATTTGTCTTTTCGAACTCTAAGTCCGTATTCCTCCAGCCTTTGAAGCGTCGCATCTAAGTTACGCAGATGCTCTTCATCGTTTGCTCCCGTACACATAATGTCATCAAGGTAACATTGTACACCTGGCAAGCCAGTAAGGATTTGATCCATGGCGCGCTGGAATAAAACAGGAGCTGAGGCTATTCCAAAAGGCAACCTGCGATACCTGAAAAGTCCTTTATGTGTGTTTATTGTTAACAGTTTGCGTGACTGTTCCTCCACGTGCATTTGCAGGTAAGCTTGGTTGAGATCTATTTTGCTGAATTTTTTTCCTCCAACAAGACCAGAAAATAAATCATCAATCAATGGGAGTGGATACTGCTCTGCTACCAGCACTGGGTTAGGGTTACTTTGAAGTCCCCACAGGTCCGGATTCCACCATTTTTCTTCGGTACCGGAAACAATAGGCGTGGCCCACTCACTGGTGGTCACAGGCTCTAAAACCTCTCTACCAAAGCATCCAAGTCAGCTTCCACCTTTGGCCTAATTGCGTAAGGTACTGGTCTTGCCTTGCGGAATACAGGTTCGCTCCCAGGTTTGACATGCAACTTAACAGTAATGTCCTTCATGCTACCTAACTCATCACGGAAGAGCTGGTCATGTTTTTCCAGTATCGACTGCAACTGTGTTGAATGAGTTGATAGCTTCCTTACCTCCTGCCAGTCAAGACGGATTTTCCTTAACCAGGTGCGCCCCATGATGGCGGTGAGGTTATCCCTGGTGACGTAGACGGGAAGTGTCTCTGACCGACCGTTACAGTGCACCAGTACATCCGTCATCCCTTTCATTTGCACTGGGTGTCCAGTATAGGCTCTGAAAACCGTATCCGAAGGTCGTAACTGAAGGTGCTTCAGGCATTTCTTGTAGGTTTTTAAGGACACAATGGATGCCTTTGACCCTGTGTCAATTTGCATTTTATAGAATGTCCCTCCAGCTCAGCATTAATCCAAAACCCATCTGACTTTTCATCCACACTCAACACTTTCACTGTGTTAATCTTAGCATACAATTCTTCTTCTGAGGAATCACTGTCCTCCATTTGACTTTTAACTGTGTTAACGTGTCTTTTCTTTGAACTTTGCATTGTCCTTTTTGTTTCTGCATGCTCGTTCCACGTGACCCTTCTTCCCACAGCTTCGGCAGGTCATTTCCTTACACTAGCATGTAGAAGCTAAGTGGCCAGACTTGCCACATCGAAAACATGGGCCTTGAGGGTTTGAGTTGGTAGTGCCAAGTTTGTGCACCCTCCCTGTGGCGTGCAGCTGCTGGACCTCTTTAGATGCCATTTCCATAGTGACACTAATATTAATGGCTCTCTCAAGGGTCAAATCACGTTCAGTGAGAAGCTTCTTCTGAATTGCCTCATTTCTTAATCCACACACAAGTCTGTCTCTTAATGAATCATTTAGGACATTTCCAAATTCACAATGTACAGCTAATTTACGTAAAGCTGCCACAACATGACGACAGACTCCCCCTCTTCCTGACTGAGTCCGTGAAACCAGAAACCGTTCTGCGATGACCAGAGGTTTGGGCGAAAAATGTGCCGAGAGGTTTGGGCGAAAAATGTGCCGTGAGCGTGTCCACAATTTGCTCGTAAATTTTACTTCCTGGCTTATCAGGTTGTAGAAGAGTTCGAAGCAAAATTAAAAGTCTTTGGTCCCATCACACTTAAAAAAGTGGGCACTAGCTTGACATCATCAATTTCGTTCGCTGCCACAAAATAAGCAAAACGCTCCGTGTACGAGTCCCATTGCTCCAAGCAATCATCAAAGGGGCCAATCGAGCCGATAACCTCCAGCCATCTTTCTAAGCTCCTGGTTACGGCACCGCTCCCTTTCACTTTTAATTGACTCCCCTTGTCCACTCACGTGTAGTCTCAGACGTCCACCGGTCCGCTCCTCCCGTCGAAAGGTGGCTGCGCCGATGTGTGAATAACTCCGTCGGGGAGAAAAAGAAAAACCCGACAAGGGAAACACATAAAATTTCCCCGCAGCGGACAACACGCGCTGATTCAGACGTCCTCGTCGCCACTTTTGTTATGTCGTCACTCTTGGTACGATAACAATAATCCGGGGACCACGATTTAGCTCGAAGAGTTCTTTTTATATATTTTATTTCAACAGGCCCAAAATACATAACAGTTAATAACAGTGTGGATAGTCTAAATCCTCTAAGTCCCCCAAAATAGTGTCAAGCCACTTAAACTAGAGGCATCAGGCATACATAGTGCTAAAATAACCAGGGATAGTACTTTGGGATCAATACTTACCAATATTGACGTGGCACCAAATACCACTTTGGGATCTCACCGTCTCTCAAGAAGTTGGTGGCAGCAGAAATCATATAGCATCTAATATTCTTGAATGTTTTTTGACATTTACTTTCACAACTTGATATCAACATTAGTTGGATGATTTGTTTGGAATTGCAAGGATAAATTTGCAACAAGAGGCCAGCTAAAGCTAGTATTATTTGCCACATCTTTAGCTTGCAATTGAGTAACAACTTTACATTATTTTCCCGACAAACTGCATTAAAGGCATATAATGGTGTATTTAATTGAACTTTTAAAACTTGATGTGATCTGTACATTATTTTTCATGCAGAGGGAAAAGAACAGAAAAGAGAGCTTCTAATGGAAAATGAAAATTCTGAAACTCGATGGAATGAGGAACTCAGACTAGTCCTCATCGGAAATACAGGAGCGGGCAAGAGTGCCTCCGGGAACACCATTTTGGGCCGAAGCCATTTCCTGTCAAAGATGAGCAGCAGCTCTGTCACCAAAATCTGCCAGCACGGGATCACTGAACTTACAGAGAAACAGGATTCCCAGAAGGATGGCACAGAGAGGAAAAAAGGAAAATCCTGGTCGTGGACGTGCCAGGTTTCAGTGACACTAGCCTCAGTAGGGAGCAGATTTTGGATGAAGTAACCAAATGTGTGGCTGTCGCTGCCCCCCCTGGTCCACATGCATTCCTGCTGGTGGTTCCATTAGGACGATACACAGACGGTGAAAACCAGGCTCTCTGTCAGTTGGCAGGGATATTTGGGGAAAATGCTGTCCGTCATCATACTGTGGTTTTGTTTACGAGAGGTGATGAGCTGGAAGGCCATGAAATAGAAACATACCTAAGGGACTCCCAGAAATCCCTTGCTAAACTCTCTGATTGGAGACGTGTGGAGGCAGATACCATGTATTCAACAATAAAGAAACTGGTAACACTCTGCAGGTGGAAGAGCTGTTAATGAAGGTGGACAACATGGTGAAGCACACAGCTGAAGGCTTTTACACCAATGCAATGTTTTCAGAAGCTGAGGCTATCATCAGGGAAGAACAGGAAAGGATGAGGGAGCAAGGGGAAGCAGATGGGCAGTCAGCAAGTGAGGAGAAATTTAGTGAAAAGCACTTCCAGCCCTCTGACCAACAGATGTAGGAACCAGTTCAGAGGGGCGCATACAGGTGGCAGCAGGGAGCAATCTTTGACATGCAGGAACGAGGCTGCGCTCTCTCCAGCCGTGCTGAAGAGAATTAAGATAATGGTGGCAGCGGCTGCTACGGGCTTGGTTGTAGGGGCCACGTTTGGGGTAGCTGTCCCTTTTGCAGCTGCAGCCGGGCATCACTTACTGGGACAACACTTGGGATAACAGGCTCTGCAGGGGCTCTGGGGGCACTAGTAGGGGGATGTTCTGGTGGTTGTGTTGGAATCATTGCAGGTACTGAAGCTGCCAGCGCTGGCGAGGCTGCTTTCAATACCTTGCAGCAAGTAAGTGCTATTGGCGCAGTCGCTGTAGCAAATGTTGCTAGCCCTGCTGCACCTATAGCGGCAGGTGTTGCTGGAGCTCAGAATACTCCAGCAGTAGGGAAAAGTTTGGCTAACATTGCTGGGGCTGTCGGCTCGGTGGCTAAAGTGGCCACAGCAGCCAGTGATCTGACATTCAAGGTGGTGAAGGAAAAAAGACAGCACACGGGAAAAGAAAAGAGCAGTTAAAAAGACCTGTTATGAATTCAATTTTAAAAAATAAATACTGGATTTAACAAGTAAGCTCTGGTTCACGCTTTACTTTTCAATTTTATGATGTGCAACTTTGGACTATAGAAATGAAACAGGCCTCAGCAAGCACAGCTAACAGCATAAGTGATCAAATATTTTAAGCACTAAGTAATTTGGCACCTTTTAAATGTAAAAGCAAGAAAAAATGTTGCTGCAGCAAGTTATATTGGTCTCTGGGTGCGTCAAATAAAGATGCTTAACTGCACCAACTGTACAATTGTGATTCCCACTTTTGTTTGTATGTTTGTATAGTGCATGAAATCTGACACAATTCCGTCAAAACTAAACTGATGCTGTACAATCATAAATGCAGATCATTTTAAAGAACGACACAAATTTCTTACAGTTGATTTGTCTAATTTAATCATTTTCATGCTTTTACTGTAACAGTAATCTCACCGCCTATAACATTTGTTTTTAACTGATGTTTATTTTGATGACCAGAAAGCCAAAAAGTGTTCTATAATGGAATAATTCTGGTGTTCTTGTTATTTTCCTGTTTGCATTCACATGAGAATATTTCAAGAACCTTTTCTAATGGTTGACTCGATATGCAATGTAAACAATATATATGTATTGTATGAATTAACTGCCAATAAACATCTTCAATCATAATTGTGAATCTTTCTTGTCTATAAATGCTTTACAAGATTTGTACATATAAAGAATTGATGATAATTGCACATAAAAGCCATTTTGTTATTAAATTTAAAGAAATTTAAAGCTCTGATAACATTTGGGATCCACCGCTAGATGGCAGTAAGTCTTCGCTCTTAAATAAAGTGTAACAGTGACGTCTCAACAATTCGAAGAGATGCAGCTTTACCTGTACCGAGAAGATGAAACAAGTTTGGAAGATTTGGAAAAATAACGGTTTTGGGGGGGAAAGAAAGACGTGGCTCTTGAGGGTGAGAGATCTTTCATGTGACAGTTTCTGTTTCTGTGTGCGTGCGTGTGGTGTGTGTGTGTGTGTGGGTGTGGGTGTGGGTGTGGGTGTGTGTGGGTGCACATGCTCATATCTCCTCGAGAGACAATCTCCCTGGATGACGCTCAGTTTTAACTTTTTCCCAGCTTTTCTTACACAGCCAGACCCCATTTTGTAGGTCAATGATGAAGAGACGTTGCTGTGCGTAAACTCAGCAACGTCTCTTGCAGTTTAATGAAGGAAAATGTATATTTCCAAGGAAAATTCTTATTATCATTATTTTATATTTACACTGAAGACTGGAAGGAATTGTGGGAAAAGGTTGTTGGTGTGAGGACACTTCTGAGGCAAATATTGACTTTGGTAAGCCACATTTACACATGCAGCCGTCCCCAGAAGTCTAAGAGAATTTCCCTTGCAGAAGCCATGTGTGAATAGCAACTAGAATGGATTATCCTGGGATTCTGCCTCTCCTGTTATTTCCCACCTTCCCACTGAGAGTCTTAGGATGTCTTGAAGGCGTCACCATGGCACGTGTCCTCTCGTTCCAAGTCTTCTTCTCTCGACCTGCAGTCCTCAGTGAAGCAGAGTTGAATATGCCAGCAGCTTTTGTGTAGCCCTGAAAAAGAAGTCTTGTTACATCCTTCCTCTGCTGATCTTTAGGTGTTGGAGGACTCCAGACAAATCCTGGTTGCGGCCAACATGCAGCCCGACGACCCGTTCCCGATGGACGACAAGATCAAAGAAGGTCTGGCTCATTTTCATCCTCTGTTGTCCCTTTTTTCTCCAGCTGCTGGCTGCACTCTCCCCACTCGCCCGGTGCACCTCTCATCCTCTCTCCCTGTTGAGAGGATGTTCCTCGTCCTCGTTCCTTTGGTTCAGTGACATCAGATTTTTTCCTCTTGCCATTTCTCCCTCCTCTCTGCAGCTTATTCACATGTGGTGGAGAACACGGCGTTTTTTGGCGACGTTGCATTGCGTTTCCCGCGCATCGTCCACCACTACTTTGACCGGAACTCTGAATGGGGCGGCCTGCTGCGCTGGGGGCTCCATTTCTGTAACCAGACCGGGGTCTTGACAGGAGGGGCCCACCAGCATGTCCTCACCCTGGTAAGGACACGCTACCGTAACCTCTCCTGGGCTGCAGCTGGGCCTGCTCCTTGTGAACCTGGTAAACCTCAAGATTCCAAAAGGGTTGTGTAGTGTTCAGACATTTGTTTGTAATTTTCTGTACATTTGAAGTTTAAAAAAACCATATGATGATGCAGTCAACTGTGAAAAACAATGCTTTTTTGCCTTATTATACACATTTCCTGTTTTATTACCTCTGTATCTATAGCAGGGGAGCAGTTACACATTTGTGTATCTTTGCGTCGTATTAGGACCTAAATTGCGTCGGCGTGTCACCATAATGTGTAAATGAGCTGCAAGTGTTGACCTTAATCATTTTTCTTTGCCATATAACAGAAAATTGCAATAACAGGGCAGTGCAATAAAATGTGGCTGCTGCAGGGATGTGAGAAAGTCCTCACGGCTCACATTCTGGAGCTTTTGCTTCAGTCTGTTGTCTTGTAACTGCGTCCCCATTCTCAGCCACCAGCGCCACAAATTGTGTCGTTTGTCTCCACGATTCTCCGCCGTTTGTTGTGACCTTTGCAACTCAAAAGAACAAAGCAGATAAACCGCTTTTCCCTGTCCAGTCTGCGGGTTAATGAGCCAAACTGTGGCATGATTAATCTGTGACCTTAGCCAAGCGCCAGGAGAATTACAGCATAGATTCATTTCAAGGCTGCCGGCAGCAGTTGGAGACCTGATAGCGTCCATGACCAAGTCAAAGTATTGATAGGTTCTGACTCCTGGTGTCGGAGGTGAGACGTGCAGCAGCATCTTTACGTTTCTTCTTTCTTTTTCTTTTTTCCCCCCTTCCTTATATTTCTGACTGGGTGTTCAGATGTCACAGGAGCTGGGAATAACGGAGAAAACTCCAGATTTTATGAATCCATACCGCACCGAGCGCGACGACGTGAGTAGCATATGGGTCCTACATTAATGGCAGTTTAAATCGGGTTGTCCACCAAACGTCATCTCATCCCAGGTGCTTCACACTGCCGAAGCTTTCAAGAAGATCCTGAGGGAGGAAGAGAAGAGGAGGAGAAAAGAAGAGAGAGGAAAGAAATCATTTTTATTCTAATATGTGTGGCTGCCAAAATATAGATGTGGTCTAACTTATAGAGGAGACACTTGGCCTGGTTTGATTTATTAATGTCAAACCAAATACCAACATTTATGATTTGTTGTTTGTTGAAAGAGAAATCTGTTATATATCTAATTTTTTTAAAGTTTTTGTGAAGGACGCAGTGACATTTTCTGTTTGCCATAAGGACAATGTACATTTCTGTTTGTCTTCATAAAAAGAACTGTGAACATCAGAGGGCAACTATGACTATTGCATTTGGGGGGCAAGATATGTTAAAAATTATGTTATTCATACTGCTTTTGTTTTGTCTTTTTCTTTGAAAGGGACATATTTTAGATCTATATACGTAAAATTGTGTAATTTTGAAATATTACAACTGTTGGACAACTATATGTATATTGAGAATTGATGATAATTGCACATAAAAGCCATTTGTTATTAAATTTAAAGAAATTTAAAGCTCTGATAACGTTTGTGATCCACCGCTAGATGGCAGTAAGTCTTCGCTCTGAAATAAAGTAACGGTGACGTCTCAACAATTCGAAGATGTACCGAGAAGATAAAACAAGTTTGGAAGATTTGGAAAAAGAACGATTTTTGGGGGAAAGAAAGACGTGGCTCTTGAGGGTGAGAAGATCTTTCATGTGACAGTTTCTGTTTTTGATCAGAAGGGTGGACAGTTCGCTGAGGACGAGGTCCAATGGCGCCGAACTCAAAGCGCTATTTGGTACCGACCACCAATATAGTGGTATCTATGCGATCACAAGTCTGGGGCGATCACCGATTAGTGAGATTAAATAAACCGATCACGATTCCATCGCCTGATGGATCAACTAAAGCAGGTGTGGGGACTCCCCGCCTCCGTATACGGCCTACGAGACCATTTCTACCGGCCCGCAACGCAATAAGATTTTTATATTTTATATGTGCACTTATACAGTGGGACCGTTCGCTAAACTCCGCGAGCTGCGAGTAGCAGCGGCAGCGTATTTTTGCCTTTCGTATCCTGAAATTTCTTTCGTAACAAGAGGAAATATTTTCCCGTTTTCTGAGATAAAACAGACGGTTATGTTATGTCTGAGTCAAGGTCAGGGTCAGTGAACACAGCATGTGATGTGCGTAATGGGCTGGACTGATTGACACGGACGAAAAATGCATAGCGAAACACGCTAAACTCGACGAGTTGAAAGGACAGATGAGTTTGGATAAAATAAACGGTCTTCGTCGGAGTTTGGAGTCTCAACAGGCAGCTTTCACACGACCATGTACCGACAGAGAGAATATTACGCGTGCAAGTTTTGTGGTGAGTGAATTAATAGCCACGAAGCTGAAACCTCACGCCGAAGGAGAGTTCGTGAACGTGCCTCGTATCCGCCGCTGAGGCGCTCGCGCCGGACAAAGTAAAATTGTTTCAAAGTGTGAATTTTTTTTCGTGAATAACTATTGAACTAAGACATATATTGTTATGATTCCAGTGGCTAATGGTATGTTTTTATGGTCAAGGAATCTAAATATGTAGTCAAAGTATATGTGGGACTAATATTTATGGTGGAAATCACAATATGCCAGGAATTGTTGCGCTTGGCGGACGTCTGCGCTCTCCGAGTGTTTTCTAGTTGTTATTATTATTGTCTTTATCTTTCTTTCTTTTCATTTATTTTCTTGATTATCTTGTTGTATTGAAGTTTTTGTGAGTAGGGGCCTCGAACAGGCCCTTACGGGTCTCTTGCCTCAACTCTGCACCTCTTTTTTTTTGTTTTTGTATGATCATGAAAACATATTTTACTTGTTTGTCATTTTATTCTATTTTTTTGGTGAATTTATATGCATGTGTGCTAAATAAATGATTCAAACTCAAATGCAGCAATCATGAGACTTAGTAACACAGTGGTTATAGACTTTTTTTTGGTCTTTTTTTTGCATGTGTTCATAATAGTATGGCCCTCGGAGGACTTTATAAAAATTGAAATGGCCCTCGATATGAAAAAGGTTCCCCACCCCTGATGTAGCGGGAGGTTTTGGTCCGAATGGACCGTAGTCTCCTGCCTGAGGGGAGGGGGGAAAACAGTCCGTGACCAGGGTGGGAAGGGTCGGCTGTGATCCGACCTGCACACCTCCGGGTCCTGGAGATATACAGGTCCTGGATGGATGGAAGCCTGCAGCCGTTCACCTTCTCGGCAGCGCGCACGACGCGCTGCAGCCTTAGTCTGTCCCTGACGGTGGCGCCAGCAAACCACACGGTGATGGAGGAGGTGAGGATGGACTCGATGATGGCCGTATAAAACTGCGCCAACATCCTGGGAGGCAGTTTGAGCTTTCTCAGCTGCCGTAGGAAGAACATCCTTTGCTGGGCCTTCTTGATGAGGGAGCTGATGGTTGGCTCCCACTTAAGGTCCCGGGTGATGGTGGTGCCCAGGAAGCGGAAGGAGTCCACAGTGGTGATGGGGGAGTCCATGAGGGCAAGGGGGGGCAAAGGGGCTGTGACTTTCCTGAAGTCCACAATCATCTCCACTGTTTTCTCAGCGTTCAGCTGCAGGTTGTTGTGTCCGCACCAGGACACCAGTCGAGCCACCTCCCTCCTGTAGGCAGTCTCATCGCCATTGGAGATGAGTGCGATGAGGGTGGTGTCATCCGCAAACTTGATCAGCTTGACAGACTGGTGGCTGAAGCAGCAGAACAATCACAAGTTGGCACTGGGAAAGACTCAGCACACTAAATTTACCTTTAATTGATGTTGAAGGTAAACGAACATACAGTTGTTAACTATTGTGTCATACGTCCTTCTGTAATAACCGTTTCCCTAGTTTCTCATTACAAAACTCTACATTTCTAACATTGTTCCCCTAATCCTTTATATGTACAAATCTTGTAAAGCATTTATAGCCAAGAAAGATTCACAATTATGATTGAAGATGTTTATTGGCAGTTAATTCATATATATTTCATATATATTGTTTACATTGCATATCGAGTCACATTAGAAAAGGTTCTGGAAATATTCTCATGTGAATGCAAACAGGAAAATAACAAGAACACCAGAATTATTCCATTATAGAACACTTTTTGGCTTTCTGGCCATCAAAATAAACATCAGTTAAAAATAAATGTTATAGGCTGGTGAGATTACTGTTACAGTAAAAGCATGAAAATGATTAAATTAGACAAATCAACTGTAAGAAATTTGTGTCGTTCTTTAAAATGATCTGCATTTATGATTGTACAGCATCAGTTTAGTTTTGACGGAATTGTGTCATATTTCATGCACTATACAAACATACAAACTAAAGTAGGAATCACAATTGTACAGTTGGTGCAGTTAAGCATCTTTATTTGACGCACCCAGAGACCAATATAACTTGCTGCAGTAACATTTTTTCTTGCTTTTACATTTAAAAGGTGCCAAATTACTTAGTGCTTAATATATTTGATCACTTATGCTGTTAGCTGCGCTTGCTGAGGGCCTGTTTCATTTCTATAGTCCATAGTTGCACATCATAAAATTAAAAGAAAAGTAAAGCGTGAACCAGAGCTTACTTGTTAAATCCAGTATCTATTTTTTAAAATTGAATTCATAACTGGTCTTCTCTGAGTAACTGCTCTCTTCTTTTCCCGTGTGCTGTGTTTTTTCCTTCACCACCTTGACTGTCAGACCACTGACCGCTGTGACGCCTGCAACCACCGAGCCGACAGCCCCAGCAATGTTAGCCAAACTTTTCCCTACTGCTGGAGTATTCTGAGCTCCAGCAACACCTGCAGAGACTGTTATCCCAGTGTTTTCTTGCCAAGCCAGCAGCTTGCCCGTGCAGCTGCTGCAGGTAAAGCTAGCCTAAACATGTTCAGTACAGCATAGCCCGTAGCAGCCGCTGCCACCATTATCTTAATTCTCTTCAGCACGGCTGGAGAGAGCGCAGCCTTGATCCTGAATGTCAAAGATTGCTCCAAGCGGCCACCTGCATGCGTCCCTCTGGACTGGTTCCTACATCTGTTGGTCAGAGGGCTGGAAGTGCTGCCACTCCTCTTCCTTTTGCATCCTTTTCCCCTAAATTTCTCCTCACTTGCCGACTGCCCATCTGCTTCCCCTTGCTCCCTCATCCTTTCCTGTTCTTCCCGATCCGCTACTGTGTGCTGCCTGCTTTCGGGTCCTGGTACAACCGCTTGTAACAGTCTGACCTATTAACATTGAATTTTTATTTTGTATTGTATGCTATTGTATTTATAAAGTATCCTTGGTGTAAACCTGGATCCTTTTTCTTCCACGAGGGGAAACAATTTCCTAACTTGTTTTCATTCCTTTGTCCCAACTATAGTCACACTTTTGAAAGCGGCAAATCCAAATCTGCAGCTGGTTCTCTACTTTGACCATAGGCTGAAAAGCGAAGTGACCCTATGTGCAACCGCGGACATCCGTTAGGTGGGTCTGAGACCAATGTACTCCCTTCATTGACAATCATGAAATACTCAACTTTTTATATCATATAATTATTTATATGATGGTCCATCAAAAACATTCCAGATTGCCGTTTAGCGTTGCATAAGTTGTTTTACCTGCCCTCTTTCCTTCGAAGATTTTTCACTGCGCCGACATGTTTGCTCGTGAATTTGACAGGCTCCAATAAACTGATGAAAATAAACGAGCTATTTATGTTTTACAGCTAATTAAGCTGTAAAACATTATACTTTAGTTTTAGGGCGAATAATCACTGCCCTCTAGTGGTAGACAGAACTTTTATTAACTGTTCTTGATCTTTTCCCTTTAGTTGATCCATCAGGCGATGGAATCGTGATCGGTTTATTTAATCTCACTAATCGGTGATCGCCCCCAGACTTGTGATCGCATAGATGCCACTATATTGGTGGTCGGTACCAAATAGCGCTTTGAGTTCGGCGCTATTGGACCTCGTCCTCAGCGAACTGTCCACCCTTCTGATCAAAAACAGAAACTGTCACATTAAGATTAACTCACCACAAAGACATGGCTCTGTCTGACTCCAAGGAGACGTTTCTTGTTCAACTCCTTCAAGCTTCTGGTTCCGTCTTCTTGATACAGCTAATTAAGCTGTAAAACATTATAGTTTTGTTTTAGAGTGAATAATCACTGCCCTCTAGTGGTAGACAGAACTTTTATTAACTGTTCTTTATCTTTTCCCTTTAGTTGTGGCATGTCCAAAGTCCGGCCCGGGGGCCAATCACGGCCCGCGGTAAGATTTCATACGGCCCGCAACTTCAGTCTTACAATGTATTATTTATGGCCCGCTGGCACTAACAGAATAAATAAATCACTAAAATGTAATTCCTCCTTTCTTGTAGATCTTGTAAAAGACAAGAGCAAAATTTACTTGTTTTAAACTTGAATGATAACAGACAACTTTGCATTACATTTATCAAACTCATGGAAATTTAAGGTATTCCATAAAGTTCAGTGTTCAATGTTATCTGACTCTCCAGATATGAATTAAAGGCAGAATTGTGTTTTTAGAGTTGTTATCGTCTGCCTGAGTGGCTTATATTTGGTTACACTGCCATTTGAAAAATAAAGAGAATTGTGACAATGAAAATTGTTTTATAATAGTGTACATTTGCATGTAACTTTTCTGGTTAAAAAAAACCATCAGAAGGATCTACTGGCCCCCGGGCATCTTCACGTTATCAAATCTGGCCCGCTTTGCAAAAAGTTTGGACACCCCTGCTTTAGTCGATCCATCACGCGATGGAATCGTGATCGGTTTATTTAATCTCACTAATCGGTGATCGCACCCAGACTTGTGATCGCACAAATGCCACTATATTGGTGGTCGGTACCAAATAGCACTTTGAGTTTGGCGCCATTGGACCTCGTCCTCAGCGAACTGTCCACCCTTCTGATCAAAAACACAAACTGTCACATGAAAGATCTTCTCACCCTCAAGAGCCACGTCTTTTTTCCCCCCAAAAAAATCGTTATTTTTCCAAATCTTCCAAACTTGTTTCATCTTCTCGGTACAGGTAAAGCTGCATCTCTTCGAATTGTTGAGACGTCACTGTTACTTTATTTCAGAGCGAAGACTTACTGCCATCTAGCGGTGGATCACAAACGTTATCAGAGCTTTAAATTTCTTTAAATTTAATAACAAAATGGCTTTTATGTGCAATTATCATCAATTCTTTATATGTACAAATCTTGTAAAGCATTTATAGCCAAGAAAGATTCACAATTATGATTGAAGATGTTTATTGGCAGTTATTTCAGACAACAAACATATATTGTTTACATTGCATATCGAGTCAACCATTAGAAAAGGTTCTTGAAATATTCTCATGTGAATGCAAACAGGAAAATAACAAGAACACCAGAATTATTCCATTATAGAACACTTTTTGGCTTTCTGGTCATCAAAATAAACATCAGTTAAAAACAAATGTTATAGGCTGGTGAGATTACTGTTACAGTAAAAGCATGAAAATGATTAAATTAGACAAATCAACTGTAAGAAATTTGTGTCGTTCTTTAAAATGATCGGCATTTATGATTGTACAGCATCAGTTTTGACGGAATTGTGTCAGATTTCATGCACTATACAAACATACAAACAAAAGTAGGAATCACAATTGTACAGTTGGTGCAGTTAAGCATCTTTATTTGACGCACCCAGAGACCAATATAACTTGCTGCAGCAACATTTTTTCTTGCTTTTACATTTAAAAGGTGCCAAATTACTTAGTGCTTAAAATATTTGATCACTTATGCTGTTAGCTGTGCTTTCTAAAGGCCCGTTTCATTTCTATAGTCCATAGTTGCACATCATAAAATTGAAGTAAAGCGTGAACCAGAGCTTACTTGTTAAATCCAGTATTTATTTTTTAAAATTGAATTCATAACAGGTCTTCTCTGAGTAACTGCTCTTTTCTTTTCCCGTGCGCTGTCTTTTTTCCTTCACCACCTTGAATGTCAGACCACTGACCACTGTGGCCACTGCAGCCAGCGAGCCGACAGCCCCAGCAATGTTAGCCAAACTTTGCCCTACTGCTGGAATATTCTGAGCTCCAGCAACACCTGCCGCTATAGGTGCAGCAGGGCTAGGAACATTTGTTACACTTGCCGCTATAGGTGCAGCAGGGCTAGCAACATTTGTTACACTTGCCTCTATACGTGCAGCAGGGCTAGCAACATATGTTACACTTGCCGCTATAGGTGCAGCAGGGGTAGCAACATTTGTTACACTTGCCGCTATAGGTGCAGCAGGGCTAGCAACATTTGTTACACTTGCCTCTATACGTACAGCAGGGCTAGCAACATTTGTTACACTTGCCGCTATAGGTGCAGCAAGGCTAGCAACATTTGTTACACTTGCTGCTATAGGTGCAGCAGGGCTAGCAATATTTGTTACACTTGCCGCTATAGGTGCAGCAGGGCTAGCAACATTTGATACACTTGCCACTATAGGTGCAGCAGGGCTAGCAACATTTGATACACTTGCCACTATAGGTGCAGCAGGGCTAGCAACATTTGCTACAGCTCCTGCGCCTATAACAGCGCTCCCAAGGTGAGTCCTACAGCTCCTCCCAGGCCTACAGCGACTGTGCCAATAGCACTTACTAGCTGCAAGGTATTGAAAGCAGCCTCGGGAGCGCTGGCAGCTTCAGTACCTGCAATGATTCCAACACAACCACCAGAACATCCCCCTACTAGTGCCCCCAGAGCCCCTGCAGAGCCTGTTATTTCAAGTGTTGTCCCGGTAAGAGATGCCCCGGCTGCAGCTACTAAAGGGACAGCTGCCCCAAACGTGGCCCCTACAACCAAGCCCGTAGCAGCCGCTGCCACCACTATCTTACTTCTCTTCAGCACGTCAGGAGAGAGCGCAGCCTTGATCCTGCATGTCAAAGATTGCTCCCAGCTGCCACCTGCATGCGTCCCTCTGGACTGGTTCCTACGTCTGTTGGTCAGAGGGCTGGAAGTGCTTTCCCCGCTAAATTTCTCCTCACTTGCCGACTGCCCATCTGCTTCCCCGTGCTCCCCCATCCTTTCCTGTTCTTCCCTGATGATCGCCTCAGCTTCTGAAAACATTGCACTGGTGTAAAAGCCTTCAGCTGTGTGCTTCACCATGTTGTCCACCTTCATTAACAGCTCTTCCACCTGCAGAGTGTTACCAGTTTCTTTATTGTTGAATACATGGTATCTGCCTCCACACGTCTCAATCAGAGAGTTTAGCAAGGGATTTCTGGAGCTCCTTAGGTATGTTTCTATTTCAAGGCCTTCCAGCTCGTCACCTCTAGTAAACAAAACCACAGTATGATGACGGACAGCATTTTCCCCAAATATCCCTGCCAACTGACGGAGAGCCTGGTTTTCACCGTCTGTGTATCGTCCTAATGGAACCACCAGCAGGAATGCATGTGGACCAGGGGCAGCGACAGCCACACATTTGGTTACTTCATCCAAAATCTGCTCCCCACTGAGGCTAGTGTCCCCGAAACCTGGCACGTCCACGACCAGGATTTTCCTTTTTCTCCTCTCTGTGTCAGTCTGGCCATCCTTCTGGGAATCCTGATTCTCTGTAAGTTCAGTGATCCCGTGCTGGCAGTGCTTGGTGACAGAACTGCCGCTCTTCTTTGACTGGAAATGCCTTCGGCCCAAAATGGTGTTCCCAGAGGCACTCTTGCCCGCTCCTGTATTTCCGATGAGGACTAGTCTGAGTTCCTCATTCCTTCGAGTTTCAGAATTTTCATTTTCCATTAGAAGCTCTCTTTTCTGTTCTTTTCCCTCTGCATGAAAAATAATGTACAGATCACATCAAGTTTTAAAAGTTCAATTAAATACACCATTATATGCCTTTAATGCAGTTTGTTGGGAAAATAACGTAAAGTTGTTACTCAATTGCAAGCTAAAGACGGGCAGCTTTAGCTGGCCTCTTGTTGCAAATTTATCCTTGCAATTCCAAACAAAATCATCAACTATAGTTGTGAAAGAAAATGTCAAAACAAAACATTGCAAGAATATTAGATGCAATATGATTTTTGCTGCCACCAACTTCTTGAGAGACAGTGAGATCCCAAAGCTATTTAAGCTGTAAAACATTATACTTTCGTTTAGAGCGAATAATCATGGTCCTCTCACTGCGCTTGATCCTTCAGGCGATGGAATCGTGATCGGTTTATTTAATCTCACTAATCGGTGATCGCCCCCACACTTGTGATCACATAGATGCCACTATATTGGTGGTCGGTACCAAATAGCGCTTTGAGTTCGGCGCTATTGGACCTCGTCCTCAGCGAACTGTCCACCCTTCTGATCAAAAACAGAAACTGTCACATTAAGATTAACTCACCACGGAAAGACATGGCTCTGTCTGACTCCAAGAAGACGTTTCTTGTTCAACTCCTTCAAACTTCTGGTTCCGTCTTCCTGATACAGCTAATTATAAACATTATAGTTTCCTTTTAGAGTGAATAATCACTGTCCTCTAGTGGTAGAACAGAACTTTTATTAACTGTTCTTGATCTTTTCCCTTTAGTTCAGGGGTGGGGAACCTTTTCATATCGAGGGCCATTTCAATTTTTATAAAGTCCTCCGATGGCCATACTATTATGAACACATGCAAAAAAAAGACCAAAAAAAAGTCTATAACCACTGTGTTACTAAGTCTCATGATTGCTGCATTTGAGTTTGAATTATTTATTTAGCACACATGCATATAAAATCACCAAAAAAAATAGAATAAAATGACAAACAAGTAAACATACCATTAGCCACTGGAATCATAACAATATATGTCTTAGTTCAATAGTTATTCACGAAAAAAAATTCACGCTTTGAAACAATTTTACTTCGTCCGGCGCGAGCGCCTCAGCGGCGGATACGAGGCACGTTCACGAACTCTCCTTCGGCGTGAGGTTTCAGCTTCGTGGCTATTAATTCACTCACCACAAAACTTGCACGCGTAATATTCTCTCTGTCGGTACATGGTCGTGTGTGAAAGCTGCCTGTTGAGACTCCAAACTCCGACGAAGACCGTTAATTTTATCCAAACTCATCTGTCCTTTCAACTCGTCGAGTTTAGCGTGTTTCGCTATGCATTTTTCGTCCGTGTCAATCAGTCCAGCCCATTACGTACATCACATGCTGTGTTCACTGACCCTGACCTTGACTCAGACATAACATAACCGTCTGTTTTATCTCAGAAAATGGGAAAATATTTCCTCTTGTTACGAAAGAAATTTCAGGATACGAAAGGCAAAAATACGCTACCGCTGCTACTCGCAGCTCGCGGAGTTTAGCGAACGGTCCCACTGTATAAGTGCACATATAAAATATAAAAATCTTATTGCGTTGCGGGCCGGTAGAAATGGTCTCGTAGGCCGTATACGGAGGCGGGGAGTTCCCCACCCCTGCTTTAGTTGATCCATCAGGCGATGGAATCGTGATCGGTTTATTTAATCTCACTAATCCAGCGCTTCTCAAATAGTGGGGCGCGCCCCCCTGGGGGGGCGCGGTGCGATGCCAGGGGGGGCGCGTGTGACCCCGGAGAACATGTTTTATTTTTTTTTTTTGCCGTACTAGAATAAAGTGTAATTGCACATCCCGCGCGCACACACCACAGAGCAAGAGATAGGAAGTGCAGTGAACAAACCACCAAAAATACTTAACAGTGATGAAAAGAAAGGCGGAGAGAGACGGAGATAATGAGACAAACGAAAGTCTCCCGAAAGCTAAGACGAGGAAATATGACGAAGCCTTTATAGCGCTTGGCTTCACTGCGACTACGGTGGGAGACGAGGAAAGACCGGTGTGTTTACTGTGTCTAAAAATGTTGGCAGGACAGCATGAAGCCAAATAAATGAAGGCGTCACTTAAAGACATTACACCCCAGTCACGCTGATCAGCCGCTTGAGTTTTTTTTGGCAAAAACGTGCCGAATATTGGCAACAATCATCCCGCTTTGGTCTATATTTCTTTCTTTTTTGTTTTCTTTAATATTAATAAGGATACAATGCTATGCAGAGGTGTACTTATAACAATTTCATAGACAAATGATACTAATTATAGTCACGGCCGGGGGGGGGGGGGGGGGGGGCGCAAAATGTTTTCTTCTTCCTGGGGGGGGCGTAACAGCACAGAAAATAATTGAGAAGCACTGCACTAATCGGTGATCGCCCCCAGACTTGTGATCGCATAGATACCACTATATTGGTGGTCGGTACCAAATAGCGCTTTGAGTTCGGCGCCATTGGACTTCGTCCTCAGCGAACGGTCCACCCTTCTGATCAAAAACAGAAACTGTCACATGAAAGATCTTCTCACCCTCAAGAGCCACGTCTTTCTTTCCCCCCAAAAATCGTTCTTTTTCCAAATCTTCTAAACTTGTTTTATCTTCTCGGTACAGGTAAAGCTGCATCTCTTCGAATTGTTGAGACGTCACCGTTACTTTATTTCAGAGCGAAGACTTACTGCCATCTAGCGGTGGATCACAAACGTTATCAGAGCTTTACATTTCTTTAAATTAATAACAAAATGGCTTTTATGTGCAATTATCATCAATTCTCAATATACATATAGTTGTCCAACAGTTGTAATATTTCAAAATTACACCAATTTTACGTATATAGATCTAAAATATGTCCCTTTCAAAGAAAAAGACAAAACAAAAGCAGTATGAATAACATAATTTTTAACATATCTTGCCCCCCAAATGCAATAGTCATAGTTGCCCTCTGATGTTCACAGTTCTTTTTTATGAAGACAAACAGAAATTGTACATGGTCCTTATGGCAAACAGAAAATGTCACTGCGTCCTTCACAAAAACTTTAAAAAAAATTAGATATATAACAGATTTCTCTTTCAACAAACAACAAATCATAAATGTTGGTATTTTGGTTTGACATTAATAAATCATAACCAGACCAAGTGTCTCCTCTATAAGTTAGACCACATCTATATTTTGGCAGCCACACATATTAGAATAAAAATGATTTCTTTCCTCTTCTCTTCTTTTCTCCTCCTCTTCTCTTCCTCCCTCAGGATCTTCTTGAAAGCTTCGGCAG
Source organism: Takifugu flavidus (assembly GCF_003711565.1). NCBI lineage: Eukaryota > Metazoa > Chordata > Actinopteri > Tetraodontiformes > Tetraodontidae > Takifugu > Takifugu flavidus. Next base: position 1,877,216 of record NC_079537.1, on the reverse strand, counting down.
TGTGAAGCACCTGGGATGAGATGACGTTTGGTGGACAACCCGATTTAAACTGCCATTAATGTAGGACCCATATGCTACTCACGTCGTCGCGCTCGGTGCGGTATGGATTCATAAAATCTGGAGTTTTCTCCGTTATTCCCAGCTCCTGTGACATCTGAACACCCAGTCAGAAATATAAGGAAGGGGGGAAAAAAGAAAGAAGAAACGTAAAGATGCTGCTGCACGTCTCACCTCCGACACCAGGAGTCAGAACCTATCAATACTTTGACTTGGTCATGGACGCTATCAGGTCTCCAACTGCTGCCGGCAGCCTTGAAATGAATCTATGCTGTAATTCTCCTGGCGCTTGGCTAAGGTCACAGATTAATCATGCCACAGTTTGGCTCATTAACCCGCAGACTGGACAGGGAAAAGCGGTTTATCTGCTTTGTTCTGGAGGTGTGCAGGTCGGATCACGGCCGACCCTTCCCACCCTGGTCACGGACTGTTTTCCCCCCTCCCCTCAGGCAGGAGACTACGGTCCATTCGGACCAGAACCTCCCGCTACATGAACAGCTTCTTCCCCTCTGCCATCAGGCTGCTGAACACCAAGTGACTCATCACTGAAGCACCATGTACAGCAGCCAGTCGGACTCATGAACAATACACACCTTACTATTATATATTTATATATCTTATTTTATTTATCTTATTCTAGTGTTTATTGTCTTCTCTATGTTGAATGTTGCAGCGTCACACCGAGACAAATTCCTAGCTTGTGTAATACTGTGTACTACATGAACAATGGCAATAAATAAATCTGATTCTGATTCTGATAAGTGATCAAATATTTTAAGCTCTAAGTAATTTGGCATCTTTTAAATGTAAAAGCAAGAAAAAATGTTGCTGCAGCAAGTTATATTGGTCTCTGGGTGCGTCAAATAAAGATGCTTAACTGCACCAACTGTACAATTGTGATTCCCACTTTTGTTTGTATGTTTGTATAGTGCATGAAATCTGACACAATTCCGTCAAAACTAAACTGATGCTGTACACAAAGAATGACACAACTTTCTTACACTTGATTTGTCTAATTTAATCATTTTCATGCTTTTACTGTAACAGTAATCTCACCAGCCTATAACATTTGTTTTTAACTGATGTTTATTTTGATGACCAGAAAGCCAAAAAGTGTTCTATAATGGAATAATTCTGGTGATCTTGTTATTTTCCTGTTTGCATTCACATGAAATATTTCAAGAACCTTTTCTAATGGTTGACTCGATATGCAATGTAAACAATATATACGTATTGTATGAATTAACTGCCAATAAACATCTTCAATCATAATTATGAATTTTTCTTGGCTATAATGCTTTACAAGATTTGTACATATAAAGAATTGATGATAATTGCACATAAAAGCCATTTTGTTATTAAATTTAAAGAAATTTAAAGATCTGATAACGTTTCTGATCCACCGCTAGATGGCAGTAAGTCTTCGCTCTTAAATAAAGTGACGTCTCAAACAGTGACGTCTCAACAATTCGAAGAGATGCAGCTTTACCTGTACCGAGAAGATAAAACAAGTTTGAAAGATTTGGAAAAATAACGATTTTGGGGGGGAAAGAAAGACGTGGCTCTTGAGGGTGAGAAGATCTTTCATGTGACAGTTTCTGTTTCTGTGTGCGTGCGTGTGTGTGTGAGTGTGTGTGTGTGTGTGTGTGTGTGTGCACATGCTCACATCTCCTCTAGAAAACCTACACATACCGACCAGTACCTCCAGTTTGACTCTCACCACCCACTGGAACACAAGTTGGGAGTGATCAGAACTCTCCAACACAAGCCAGAGAAATACTCGCCACATCCCAAGGCAGAAAGAAGGAACAGGACCACATTAAGACAGCTCTCAAAACATGTGGCTTCCCAGACTGGGCCTTCACCAAGACCTCAAGAAAACAAGACCCCAGCAAAGGAGAGGAGGAGAGAAACAAACGCCGCAGCGTTTCCATCCCCAACCTGTCTGGAGTCTCGGAGAAGTTTAGGAGGATCCTCCAGAAACACGACATACCGGTTCATTTCAAACCTAGCAACACTCTCAGACAGAGGTTAGTACACCCAAAGGACAAGACACCAAGACCCAAACAAAGTAATGTTGTTTATGCTGTACAGTGCAAGGAAGAATGCAAGGAACTGTACATTGGGGAAACCAAACAACCTCTCCACAGAAGAATGGCACAACACACGTGCCACCTCTTCGGTCATGACAGAGCAGTCCCAGCACACTTAGGAGCAAGATGGGAACTCCTTCGAGGACAGCCAAGTACGGATACTGGCCAGAGAAGACCGCTGGTTTGAGAGGGGTGTCAAGGAAGCTATCCATGTTAAATTGGAAAAACCATCCTTAAACAGAGGTGGTGGCCTGAGGCACTTCCTGTCACCCACATACAATGCAGTCCTCCACTCCTTCCAACAGCAAAACAAACATTCACACCATTCCAGGAGACCCAGTGACTCATCACCATGTGACCCAGCAGACAAAGGGGAGACACACCAACAGAAACTAGGTGAACGACCCGACCAACGACCCTGCTAACGACTCTCAGGTGACCACCCGGATCATTAGCATGTTAATGGTCCACAGGGGCTATATTTTCAAGCTCTCTCCCCAGCGAGTTCAGAACTGAAGAAGCCAGTACAACTACACCTCATATGCTTCTTGGATAACCAGGATGACATTTTCCAGGTTTTAACTTCTTCCCAGCTTTTCTTACAAAGCCAGACCCCATTTTAGATCAATGATGAAGAGAAACGTTGCTGAGTTTACGCACAGCAACGTCTCTTGCAATTTAATGAAGGAAAATGTATATTTCCAAAGGAAAATTCTTATTATCATTTAATTTATATTTACACTGAAGACTGGAAGGAATTGTGGGAAAAGGTTGTTGGTGTGAGGACACTTCTGAGGCAAATATTGACTTTGGTAAGCCACATTTACACATGCAGCCATCCCCAGAAGTCTAAGAGAATTTCCCTTGCAGAAGCCATGTGTGAATAGCAACTAGAATGGATTATCCTGGGATTCTGCCTCTCCTGTTATTTCCCACCTTCCCACTGAGAGTCTTAGGATGTCTTGAAGGCGTCACCATGGCACGTGTCCTCGTGTCCGGTGAATGTTCTGGAGCTCGTGTGAAAAGAGGAACTCGCGTTCCAAGTCTTCTTCTCTCGACCTGCAGTCCTCAGTGAAGCAGAGTTGAATATGCCAGCAGCTTTTGTGTAGCCCTGAAAAAGAAGTCTTGTTACATCCTTCCTCTGCTGATCTTTAGGTGTTGGAGGACTCCAGACAAATCCTGGTTGCGGCCAACATGCAGCCCGACGACCTGTTCCCGATGGACGACAAGATCAAAGAAGGTCTGGCTCATTTTCATCCTCTGTTGTCCCTTTTTTCTCCAGCTGCTGGCTGCACTCTCCCCACTCGCCCGGTGCACCTCTCATCCTCTCTCCCTGTTGAGAGGATGTTCCTCGTCCTCGTTCCTTTGGTTCAGTGACATCAGATTTTTTCCTCTTGCCATTTCTCCCTCCTCTCTGCAGCTTATTCACATGTGGTGGAGAACACGGCGTTTTTTGGCGACGTTGCATTGCGTTTCCCGCGCATCGTCCACCACTACTTTGACCGGAACTCTGAATGGGGCGGCCTGCTGCGCTGGGGGCTCCATTTCTGTAACCAGACAGGGGTCTTCACAGGAGGGGCCCACCAGCATGTCCTCACCCTGGTAAGGACACGCTACCGTAACCTCTCCTGGGCTGCAGCTGGGCCTGCTCCTTGTGAACCTGGTAAACCTCAAGATTCCAAAAGGGTTGTGTAGTGTTCAGACATTTGTTTGTAATTTTCTGTACATTTGAAGTTTAAAAAAACTACATGATGATGCAGTCAACTGTGAAAAACAATGCTTTTTTGCCTTATTATACACATTTCCTGTTTTATTACCTCTGTATCTATAGCAGGGGAGCAGTTACACATTTGTGTATCTTTGCGTCGTATTAGGACCTAAATTGCGTCGGCGTGTCACCATAATGTGTAAATGAGCTGCAAGTGTTGACCTTAATGCATTTTTCTTTGCCATATAACAGAAAATTGCAATAACAGGGCAGTGCAATAAAATGTGGCTGCTGCAGGGATGTGAGAAAGTCCTCATGGCTCACATTCTGGAGCTTTTGCTTCAGTCTGTTGTCTTGTAACTGCGTCCCCATTCTCAGCCACCAGCGCCACAAATTGTGTCGTTTGTCTCCACGATTCTCCGCCGTTTGTTGTGACCTTTGCAACTCAAAAGAACAAAGCAGATAAACCGCTTTTCCCTGTCCAGTCTGCGGGTTAATGAGCCAAACTGTGGCATGATTAATCTGTGACCTTAGCCAAGCGCCAGGAGAATTACAGCATAGAGTCATTTCAAGGCTGCCGGCAGCAGTTGGAGACCTGATAGCGTCCATGACCAAGTCAAAGTATTGATAGGTTCTGACTCCTGGTGTGGGAAGTGAAACGTGCAGCAGCATCTTTACGTTTCTTCTTTCTTTTTCCCCCCTTCCTTATATTTCTGACTGGGTGTCCAGATGTCACAGGAGCTGGGAATAACGGAGAAAACTCCAGATTTTATGAATCCATACCGCACCGAGCGCGACGACGTGAGTAGCATATGGGTCCTACATTATTGTCAGTTTAAATCGGGTTGTCCACCAAACGTCATCTCATCCCAGGTGCTTCACACTGCCGAAGCTTTCAAGAAGATCCTGAGGGAGGAAGAGAAGAGGAGGAGAAAAGAAGAGAGAGGAAAGAAATCAGGAAAGGCCCTCGCATCTCCCGCTCACGCTCTGAACTATAGCGCCGCCCCTTCAGCACGTTCGGAGAGCAGAGGCCAAGAAGATCGGCGCTCATGTACAGCTGTTCATAGGTGATCCGATGTGGTGACCGTGACGACAGAGAAGTGGCTCAGTGGCGTGAAAAAAAACATATTTGGTGAATTGAAAAGGAAATCTCATTTTTGATAAACTTGAGGTACTTTGGAACATAAATAGTTTTAATATGATACATTTACAGTACTTGATACCTTTACAGGACCCCACTATGATGTATCTGGTCTATTGTTTCAGTCTAAATCCATTTTTATTCTAATATGTGTGGCTGCCAAAATATAGATGTGGTCTAACTTATAGAGTAGACACTTGGCCTGGTTATGATTTATTAATGTCAAACCAAAATACCAACATTTATGATTTGTTGTTTGTTGAAAGAGAAATCTGTTATATATCTAATTTTTTTTAAAGTTTTTGTGAAGGACGCAGTGACATTTTCTGTTTGCCATAAGGACCATGTACAATTTCTGTTTGTCTTCATAAAAAAGAACTGTGAACATCAGAGGGCAACTATGACTATTGCATTTGGGGGGCAAGATATGTTAAAAATAATGTTATTCATACTGCTTTTGTTTTGTCTTTTTCTTTGAAAGGGACATATTTTAGATCTATATACGTAAAATTGGTGTAATTTTGAAATATTACAACTGTTGGACAACTATATGTATATTGAGATTTGATGATAATTGCACATAAAAGCCATTTTGTTATTAATTTAAAGAAATTTAAAGCTCTGATAACGTTTCTGATCCACCGCTAGATGGCAGTAAGTCTTCGCTCTGAAATAAAGTAACAGTGACGTCTCAACAATTCGAAGAGATGCAGCTTTACCTGTACCGAGAAGATAAAACAAGTTTGGAAGATTTGGAAAAATAACGATTTTTGGGGGGAAAGAAAGACGTGGCTCCTGAGGGTGAGAAGATCTTTCATGTGACAGTTTCTGTTTTTGATCAGAAGGGTGGACCGTTCGCTGAGGACGAAGTCCAATGGCGCCGAGATCTCAAAGCGCTATTTGGTACCGACCACCAATATAGTGGCATTTGTGCGATCACAAATCGGGGGGCGATCACCGATTAGTGAGATTAAATAAACCGATCACGATTCCATCGCCTGAAGGATCAACTAAAGGGAAAAGATCAAGAACAGTTCATAAAAGTTCTGTCTACCACTAGAGGGCAGTGATTATTCACTCTAAAACAAAACTATGTTTTACAGCTTAATTTGCTGTATCAAGAAGACGGAACCAGAAGTTTGAAGGAGTTGAACAAGAAACATCTTCTTGGAGTCAGACAGAGCCATGTCTTTCCGTGGTGAGTTCATCTTAATGTGACAGTTTCTGTTTTTGATCAGAAGGGTGGACAGTTCGCTGAGGACCAGGTCCAATAGCGCCGAACTCAAAGCGCTATTTGGTACCGACCACCAATATAGTGGCATCTATGCGATCACAAGTGTGGGGGCGATCACCGATTAGTGAGATTAAATAAACCGATCACGATTCCATCGCCTGAAGGATCAAGCGCAGTGAGAGGGCCGTGATTATTCGCTCTAAATCAGGGGTCACCAAGTCGCCCACAAGCCTGTTCTAAAAATAGCGTCTAAGAAAACTTTTTCTACCGCTATTTTTTTAACCACACCTGCATTTACATAGATTTTAAAATAACAATGTCTTAAAAATCTAAATAAAGTGAAAGTGAACTCAGTATTGTGCGCATGAAAGAACCTTTGCGCTTGTGGAGAATAAACTAACGGGCAGTGAAGATGGTGAGTGGAGGGCAATTTTCTACCCCAACAACATGGCTAAAAGAAGACAGTAAATTTATCATTTTCAAAGTGAATGGGAGGAAGAGGCATTTTTTACTACTGTGAAAGGAAGGTGTGTATGTTGCATTTGTGGGGCGACTGTGATGACGGCGAAGCAGCACAATGTGGAGCAACGCTTCACTACGCGTCATGAAAGCTACAATGCTAATGCTAACTACCCACTGGGAAGCTTTCTACAGTCAGAGAAGGCCCAGGAGCTAAAAAGTGTGTTTATAAAATGTAACAGATTTTTTAGCAGAATTGCAGTAGATTTGTTCAGTTAAGATTTATTCAATATGAAACTTAATTTTTTTTTAATGTTTAGTTTCTTATGGTTGAAAGGGTCTGGTGAAAACGCAACCTTTTTTTCTGATCAAATGTAGAAGTGATCATCTGAACAAATGCTGAGATTAATAAAAATAAAGTGTTGAATATTGATCTTTTCTGTTACCCACTCTAACTTATTGATACACACACACACACACACACACACACACAATTTGTTATTTTAGAGGAGTATGTCAAGCGGTAGCCCTTCACACGACTCGGTACCCATGACGTAGCTCTTGGTTTCAAAAAGGTTGGTGACCCCTGCTCTAAACGAAAGTATAACGTTTTACAGCTTAAATAGCTTTGGGATCTCACTGTCTCTCAAGAAGGTGGTGGCAGCAAAAATCATATTGCATCTAATATTCTTGCAATGTTTTTTTTTACATTTACTTTCACAACTAGATATCTACATTAGTTGAATGATTTTGTTTGGAATTGCAAGGATAAATTTGCAACAAGAGGCCAGCTAAAGCTAGTATTATTTGCCACATCTCTAGCTTGCAATTGAGTAACAACTTTACGTTATTTTCCCAACAAACTGCATTAAAGGCATATAATGGTGTATTTAATTGAACTTTTAAAACTTGATGTGATCTGTACATTATTTTTCATGCAGAGGGAAAGAACAAAAGAGAGCGTCTAATGGAAAATGAAAATTCTGAAACTCGAAGCAATGAGGAACTCAGACTAGTCCTCATTGGAAAAACAGGAGCGGGCAAGAGTGCCTCCGGGAACACCATTTTGGGCCGAAGGCATTTCCTGTCAAAGATGAGCGCCAGCTCTGTCACCAAGCTCTGCCAGCACGGGATCACTGAACTTACAGAGAAGCAGGATTCCCAGAAGGATGGCACAGAGAGGAGAAAAAGGAAAATCCTGGTCGTGGACGTGCCAGGTTTCGGGGACACTAGCCTCAGTGGGGAGCAGATTTTGGATGAAGTAACCGAATGTGTGGCTGTCGCTGCCCCTGGTCCACATGCATTCCTGCTGGTGGTTCCATTAGGACGATACACAGACAGTGAAAACCAGGCTCTCTGTCAGTTGGCAAAGATATTTGGGGAAAATGCTGTCCGTCATCATACTGTGGTTTTGTTTACTAGAGGTGACGATCTGGAAGGCCTTGAAATAGAAACATACCTAAGGGACTCCAGAAATCCCTTGCTAAACTCTCTGATTGAGACGTGTGGAGGCAGATACCATGTATTCAACAATAAAGAAACTGGTAACACTCTGCAGGTGGAAGAGCTGTTAATGAAGGTGGACAACATGGTGAAGCACACAGCTGAAGGCTTTTACACCAGTGCAATGTTTAAAGAAGCTGAGGCGATCATCAGGGAAGAACAGGAAAGGATGAGGGAGCAAGGGGAAGCAGATGGGCAGTCGGCAAGTGAGGAGAAATTTAGCGGGGAAAGCACTTCCAGCCTTCTGACCAACAGACGTAGGAACCAGTCGAGAGGGACGCATACAGGTGGCAGCAGGGAGCAATCTTTGACATGCAGGAACGAGGCTGCGCTCTCTCCAGCCGTGCTGAAGAGAATTAAGATAGTGGTGGCGCATTACGGCTGTTACGGCTTGGTGTAGGGGCACGTTTGGGGCAGCTGTCCCTTTCGTAGCTGCAGCCGGGGCAACACTTGGCTCTGGAGTGGCTCTGGGGGCACTAGTAGGGGGATGTTCTGGTGGTTGTGTTGGAATCATTGCAGGTACTGAAGCTGCCAGCGCTGGCGAGGCTGCTTTCAATACCTTGCAGCAAGTAAGTGCTATTGGCACAGTCGCTGTAGGCCTGGGAGGAGCTGTAGGACTCACCTTGGGAGCGAAGGCTGTTATATGCGCAGGAGGTGAAGCAAATGTTGCTAGCCCTGCTGCACCTATAGCGGCAAGTGTAACAAATGTTGCTACCGCTGGTGCATGTATAGTGGCAGGTGTTGCTGGAGCTCAGAATATTCCAGCAGTAGGGAAAAGTGTGGCTACCATTGCTGACTCGGTGGCTAAAGTGGCCACAGCGGTCAGTGGTCTGACAGTCAAGGTGGTGAAGGAAAAAAATCAGCACATGGGAAAAGAAGAGAGCAATTACTCAGAGAAGACCTGTTATGAATTCAATTTTAAAAAATAAATACTGGATTTAACAAGTAAGCTCCGGTTCACGCTTTACTTTTCAATTTTATGATGTGCAACTATGGACTATAGAAATGAAACAGGCCTCAGCAAGCGCAGCTAACAGCATAAGTGATCAAATATTTTAAGCACTAAGTAATTTGGCACCTTTTAAATGTAAAAGCAAGAAAAAATGTTGCTGCAGCAAGTTATATTGGTCTCTGGGTGCGTCAAATAAAGATGCTTAACTGCACCAACTGTACAATTGTGATTCCCACTTTAGTTTGTATGTTTGTATAGTGCATGAAATATGACACAATTCCGTCAAAACTAAACTGATGCTGTACAATCATAAATGCAGATCATTTTAAAGAACGACACAAATTTCTTACAGTTGATTTGTCTAATTTAATCATTTTCATGCTTTTACTGTAACAGTAATCTCACCAGCCTATAACATTTGTTTTTAACTGATGTTTATTTTGATGGCCACAAAGCCAAAAAGTGTTCTATAATGGAATAATTGTGGTGTTCTTGTTATTTTCCTGTTTGCATTCACATGAGAATATTTCCAGAACCTTTTCTAATGTGACTCGATATGCAATGTAAACAATATATATGAAATATATATGAATTAACTGCCAATAAACATCTTCAATCATAATTGTGAATCTTTCTTGGCTATAAATGCTTTACAAGATTTGTACATATCATCAATTCTTTATAATTGCACATAAAAGCCATTTTGTTATTACATTTAAAGAAATGTAAAGCTCTGATAACGTTTGTGATCCACCGCTAGATGGCAGTAAGTCTTCGCTCTGAAATAAAGTAACAGTGACGTCTCAACAATTCGAAGAGATGCAGCTTTACCTGGACCGAGAAGATGAAACAAGTTTGGAAGATTTGGAAAATAACGATTTTGGGGGGGAAAGAAAGACGTGGCTCTTGAGGGTGAGAAGATCTTTCATGTGACAGTTTCTGTTTTTGATCAGAAGGGTGGACAGTTCGCTGAGGACCAGGTCCAATAGCGCCGAACTCAAAGCGCTATTTGGTACCGACCACCAATATAGTGGCATCTATGCGATCACAAGTGTGGGGGCGATCACCGATTAGTGAGATTAAATAAACCGATCACGATTCCATCGCCTGAAGGATCAAGCGCAGTGAGAGGGCCGTGATTATTCGCTCTAAACGAAAGTATAATGTTTTACAGCTTAAATAGCTTTGGGATCTCACTGTCTCTCAAGACGTTGGTGGCAGCAAAAATCATATTGCATCTAATATTCTTGCAATGTTTTGTTTTGACATTTACTTTCACAACTAGATATCTACATTAGTTGGATGATTTTGTTTGGAATTGCAAGGATAAATTTGCAACAAGAGGCCAGCTAAAGCTAGTATTATTTGCCACATCTTTAGCTTGCAATTGAGTAACAACTTTACGTTATTTTCCCAACAAACTGCATTAAAGGCATATAATGGTGTATTTAATTGAACTTTTAAAACTTGATGTGATCTGTACATTATTTTTCATGCAGAGGGAAAAGAACAGGAAAGAGAGCTTCTAATGGAAAATGAAAATTCTGAAACTCGAAGGAATGAGGAACTCAAACTAGTCCTCATTGGAAATACAGGAGTGGGCAAGAGTGCCTCCGGGAACACCATTTTGGGCCGAAGGCATTTCCTGTCAAAGATGAGCGCCAGCTCTGTCACCAAGCTCTGCCAGCACGGGATCACTGAACTTACAGAGAAGCAGGATTCCCAGAAGGATGGCACAGAGAGGAGAAAAGGAAAATCCTGGTCGTGGACGTGCCAGGTTTTGGGGACACTAGCCTCAGTGGAGAGCAGATTTTGGATGAAGTAACCAAATGTGTGGCTGTCGCTGCCCCTGGTCCACATGCATTCCTGCTGGTGGTTCCATTAGGACGATACACAGACAGTGAAAACCAGGCTCTCTGTCAGTTGGCAAAGATATTTGGGGAAAATGCTGTCCGTCATCATACTGTGGTTTTGTTTACTAGAGGTGACGATCTGGAAGGCCTTGAAATAGAAACATACCTAAGGGACTCCAGAAATCCCTTGCTAAACTCTCTGATTGAGACGTGTGGAGGCAGATACCATGTATTCAACAATAAAGAAACTGGTGCACTCTGCAGGTGGAAGAGCTGTTAATGAAGGTGGACAACATGGTGAAGCACACAGCTGAAGGCTTTTACACCAGTGCAATGTTTTCAGAAGCTGAGGCGATCATCAGGGAAGAACAGGAAAGGATGAGGGAGCAAGGGGAAGCAGATGGGCAGTCGGCAAGTGAGAGAGAATTTTAGCGGGAAAAGCACTTCCAGCCCTCTGACCAACAGACGTAGGAACCAGTCGAGAGGGACGCATACAGGTGGCAGCAGGGAGCAATCTTTGACATGCTGGATCAAGGCTGCGCTCTCTCCAGCCGTGCTGAAGAGAATTAAGATAGTGGTGGCAGCGGCTGTTACGGGCTTGGTTGTAGGGGCCATGTTTGGGGCAGCTGTCCCTTTAGCAGTTGCAGCCGGGGCATTGCTTGTCGGGACAACACTTGGGATAACAGGCTCTGCAGTGGCTCTGGGGGCAGCAGTAGGGGGATGTTCTGGTGGTTGTGTTGGATTCATTGCAGGTACTGAAGCTGCCAGCGCTGGCGAGGCTGCTTTCAATACCTTGCAGCAAGTAAGTGCTATTGGCACAGTCGCTGTAGGCCTGGGAGGAGCTGCAGGACTCACCTTGGGAGCGCAGGCTGTTATATGCGCAGGAGGTGTAGCAAATGTTGCTAGCCCTGCTGCACCTATAGCGGCAAGTGTTGCTGGAGCTCAGAATACTCCAGCAGTAGGGCAAACTTTGGCTAACATTGCTGGGGCTGTCGGCTCGGTGGCTGCAGTGGCCACAGCGGCCAGTGGTCTGACAGTCAAGGTGGTGAAGGAAAAAAGACAGCGCACGGGAAAAGAAAAGAGCAGTTACTCAGAGAAGACCAGTTATGAATTCAATTTAAAAAAATAAATACTGGATTTAACAAGTAAGCTCTGGTTCACGCTTTACTTCAATTTTATGATGTGCAACTATGGACTATAGAAATGAAACAGGCCTCAGAAAGCACAGCTAACAGCATAAGTGATCAAATATTTTAAGCACTAAGTAATTTGGCACCTTTTAAATGTAAAAGCAAGAAGAAATGTTGCTGCAGCAAGTTATATTGGTCTCTGGGTGCGTCAAATAAAGATGCTTAACTGCACCAACTGTACAATTGTGATTCCCACTTTAGTTTGTATGTTTGTATAGTGCATGAAATATGACACAATTCCGTCAAAACTAAACTGATGCTGTACAATCATAAATGCAGATCAGCCAGCCATCAGCTCCCTCATCAAGAAGGCCCAGCAAAGGATGTTCTTCCTACGGCTGCTGAGGAAGCTCAAACTGCCTCCCAGGATGTTGGCGCAGTTTTATACGGCCATCATCGAGTCCATCCTCACCTCCTCCATCACCGTGTGGTATGCTGGCGCCACCGTCAGGGACAGACTGAGGCTGCAGCGCGTCGTGCGCGCTGCCGAGAAAGTGATCGGCTGCAGGCTTCCATCCATCCTGGACCTGTATATCTCCAGGACCCGGAGGTGTGCAGGTCAGATCACGGCCAACCCTTCCCACCCTGGTCACGGACTGTTTTCCCCCCTCCCCTCAGGCAGGAGACTACGGTCCATTCGGACCAAAACCTCCCGCTACATGAACAGCTTCTTCCCCTCTGCCATCAGGCTGCTGAACACCAAGTGACTTATCACTGAAGCACCATGTACAGCAGCCAGTCGGACTCATGAACAATACACACCTTACTATTTATATATTTATATATCTTATTTTATTTATCTTATTCTAGTGTTTATTGTCTTCTCTACGTTGAATGTTGCAGCGTCGCATCGAGACAAATTCCTAGCTTGTGTAATACTGTGTACTACATGAACAATGGCAATAAATAAATCTGATTCTGATTCTGATAAGTGATCAAATATTTTAAGCACTAAGTAATTTGGCATCTTTTAAATGTAAAAGCAAGAAAATGTTGCTGCGGCAAGTTATATTGGTCTCTGGGTGCGTCAAATAAAGATGCTTAACTGCACCAACTGTACAATTGTGATTCCTACTTTTGTTTGTATGTTTTTTATAGTGCATGAAATCTGACACAATTCCGTCAAAACTAAACTGATGCTGTACAATCATAAATGCAGATCATTTTAAAGAACGACACAAATTTCTTACAGTTGATTTGTCTAATTTAATCATTTTCATGCTTTTACTGTAACAGTAATCTCACCAGCCTATAACATTTGTTTTTAACTGATGTTTATTTTGATGACCAGAAAGCCAAAAAGTGTTCTATAATGGAATAATTCTGGTGTTCTTGTTATTTTCCTGTTTGCATTCACATGAGAATATTTCCAGAACCTTTTCTAGTGGTTGACTCGATATGCAATGTAAACAATATATATGTATTGTATGAATTAACTGCCAATAAACATCTTCAATCATAATTGTGAATCTTTCTTGGCTATAAATGCTTTACAAGATTTGTACATATAAAGAATTGATGATAATTGCACATAAAAAAGCCATTTTGTTATTAAATTTAAAGAAATTTGAAGATCGTTTCTGATCCACCGCTAGATGGCAGTAAGTCTTCGCTCTTAAATAAAGTGACGTCTCAAACAGTGACGTCTCAACAATTCGAAGAGATGCAGCTTTACCTGTACCGAGAAGATAAAACAAGTTTGGAAGATTTGGAAAAATAACGATTTTGGGGGGGAAAGAAAGACGTGGCTCTTGAGGGTGAGAAGATCTTTCATGTGACAGTTTCTGTTTCTGTGTGCGTGTGTGTGTGGGTGTGGGTGTGGGTGGTGTGTGTGTGTGTGTGTGTGCACATGCTCACATCTCCTCTAGAAAACCTACACATACCGACCAGTACCTCCAGTTTGACTCTCACCACCCACTGGAACACAAGTTGGGAGTGATCAGAACTCTCCAACACAAGCCAGAGAAATACTCGCCACATCCCAAGGCAGAAAGAAGGAACAGGACCACATTAAGACAGCTCTCAAAACATGTGGCTTCCCAGACTGGGCCTTCACCAAGACCTCAAGAAAACAAGACCCCAGCAAAGGAGAGGAGGAGAGAAACAAACGCCGCAGCGTTTCCATCCCCAACCTGTCTGGAGTCTCGGAGAAGTTTAGGAGGATCCTCCAGAAACACGACATACCGGTTCATTTCAAACCTAGCAACACTCTCAGACAGAGGTTAGTACACCCAAAGGACAAGACACCAAGACCCAAACAATATAATGTTGTTTATGCTGTACAGTGCCAGGAGGAATGCAAGGAACTGTACATTGGGGAAACCAAACAACCTCTCCACAGAAGAATGGCACAACACAGACATGCCACTTCTTCAGGTCAGGACTCAGCAGTCCACTTACACCTAAAGGAGAGTGGGCACTCCTTCGAGGACAGCCAAACGGATACTGGCCAGAGAAGACCGCTGGTTTGAGAGGGGTGTCAAGGAAGCTATCCATGTTAAATTGGAAAAAAACCATCCTTAAACAGAGGTGGTGGCCTGAGGCACTTCCTGTCACCCACATACAATGCAGTCCTCCACTAGTTCCAACAGCAAAACAAACACTCACACCATTCCAGGAGACCCAGTGACTCATCACCATGTGACCCAGCAGACAAAGGGGAGACACCTCAACAGAAACTAGGTGAACGACCCGCCAACGACCCTGCTAACGACTCTCAGGTGACCACCCAGATCATTAGCATGCTAATGGTCCACAGGGGCTATATATTTTCAAGCTCTCTCCCCAGCGATTTCAGAACTGAAGAAGCCTTC
The DNA here is from genome assembly GCF_003711565.1 of Takifugu flavidus. Lineage (NCBI taxonomy): Eukaryota > Metazoa > Chordata > Actinopteri > Tetraodontiformes > Tetraodontidae > Takifugu > Takifugu flavidus. The sequence goes on along the minus strand of NC_079537.1, from coordinate 1,862,213 downwards.
TGGATAGAAGGCAAAACGTCTTCAAGAGAAGAAACCCAGTCCAGTTGACAGAGAAAACTACCTTGGATACAATGACCTGGATGACTGAGAATTTACACAGACATCTCCTCTAGAGACAATCTCCCTGGATGACGCTCAGACTAGTCTCGGGGGGGGGGTTGTTAGTGCAACAGTACAAACTACACCTCATAGGCTTCTTGGATAACCAGGATGACATTTTCCAGGTTTTAACTTTTTCCCAGCTTTTCTTACAAAGCTAGACCCCATTTTATAGATCAATGATGAACAGAAACGTTGCTGAGTTTACGCACAGCAACGTCTCTTGCAATTTAATGAAGGAAAATGTATATTTCCAAGGGAAAATTCTTATTATCATTTATTTTATATTTACACTGAAGACTGGAAGGAATTGTGGAAAAGGTTGTTGGTGTGAGGACACTTCTGAGGCAAATATTGACTTTGGTAAGCCACATTTACACATGCAGCCGTCCCCAGACGTCTAAGAGAATTTCCCTTGCAGAAGCCATGTGTGAATAGCAACTAGAATGGATTATCCTGGGATTCTGCCTCTCCTGTTATTTCCCACCTTCCCACTGAGAGTCTTAGGATGTCTTGAAGGCGTCACCATGGCACGTGTCCTCGTGTCCGGTGAATGTTCTGGAGCTCCTGTGAAAGAGGAACTCGCGTTCCAAGTCTTCTTCTCTCGACCTGCAGTCCTCAGTGAAGCAGAGTTGAATATGCCAGCAGCTTTTGTGTAGCCCTGAAAAAGAAGTCTTGTTACATCCTTCCTCTGCTGATCTTTAGGTGTTGGAGGACTCCAGACAATCCTGGTTGCGGCCAACATGCAGCCCGACGACCCGTTCCCGATGGACGACAAGATCAAAGAAGGTCTGGCTCATTTTCATCCTCTGTTGTCCCTTTTTTCTCCAGCTGCTGGCTGCACTCTCCCCACTCGCCCGGTGCACCTCTCATCCTCTCTCCCTGTTGAGAGGATGTTCCTCGTCCTCGTTCCTTTGGTTCAGTGACATCAGATTTTTTCCTCTTGCCATTTCTCCCTCCTCTCTGCAGCTTATTCACATGTGGTGGAGAACACGGCGTTTTTTGGCGACGTTGCATTGCGTTTCCCGCGCATCGTCCACCACTACTTTGACCGGAACTCTGAATGGGGCGGCCTGCTGCGCTGGGGGCTCCATTTCTGTAACCAGACCGGGGTCTTGACAGGAGGGGCCCACCAGCAGCATGTCCTCACCCTGGTAAGGACACGCTACCGTAACCTCTCCTGGGCTGCAGCTGGGCCTGCTCCTTGTGAACCTGGTAAACCTCAAGATTCCAAAAGGGTTGTGTAGTGTTCAGACATTTGTTTGTAATTTTCTGTACATTTGAAGTTTAAAAAAACCATATGATGATGCAGTCAACTGTGAAAAACAATGCTTTTTTGCCTTATTATACACATTTCCTGTTTTATTACCTCTGTATCTATAGCAGGGGAGCAGTTACACATTTGTGTATCTTTGCGTCGTATTAGGACCTAAATTGCGTCGGCGTGTCACCATAATGTGTAAATGAGCTGCAAGTGTTGACCTTAATGCATTTTTCTTTGCCATATAACAGAAAATTGCAATAACAGGGCAGTGCAATAAAATGTGGCTGCTGCAGGGATGTGAGAAAGTCCTCACGGCTCACATCTGGAGCTTTTGCTTCAGTCTGTTGTCTTGTAACTGCGTCCCCATTTTCACAGCCACCAGCGCCACAAATTGTGTCGTTTGTCTCCACGATTCTCCGCCGTTTGTTGTGACCTTTGCAACTCAAAAGAACAAAGCAGATAAACCGCTTTTCCCTGTCCAGTCTGCGGGTTAATGAGCCAAACTGTGGCATGATTAATCTGTGACATTAGCCAAGCGCCAGGAGAATTACAGCATAGATTCATTTCAAGGCTGCCGGCAGCAGTTGGAGACCTGATAGCGTCCATGACCAAGTCAAAGTATTGATAGGTTCTGACTCCTGGTGTGGGAAGTGAAACGTGCAGCATCTTTACGTTTCTTCTCTTTTTTCCCCCCTTCCTTATATTTCTGACTGGGTGTTCAGATGTCACAGGAGCTGGGAATAACGGAGAAAACTCCAGATTTTATGAATCCATACCGCACCGAGCGCGACGACGTGAGTAGCATATGGGTCCTACATAATGGCAGATGAAATCGGGTTGTCCACCAAACGTCATCTCATCCCAGGTGCTTCACACTGCCGAAGCTTTCAAGAAGATCCTGAGGGAGGAAGAGAAGAGGAGAGAAAAGAAGAGAAGAGGAAATCAGGAAAGGCCCTCGCATCTCCCGCTCACGCTCTGAACTATAGCGCCGCCCCTTCAGCACGTTCGGAGCAGAGGCCAAGAGATCGGCTCATGTACAGCTGTTCATAGGTGATCCGATGTGGTGACCGTGACGACAGAGAAGTGGCGCAGTGGCGTGAAAAAAAACATATTTGGTGAATTGAAAAGGAAATCTCATTTTTGATAAACTTGAGGTACTTTGGAACATAAATAGTTTTAATATGATACATTTACAGTACTTGATACCTTTACAGGACCCCACTATGATGTATCTGGTCTATTGTTTCAGTCTAAATCCATTTTTATTCTAATATGTGTGGCTGCCAAAATATAGATGTGGTCTAACTTATAGAGGAGACACTTGGCCTGGTTATGATTTATTAATGTCAAACCAAAATACCAACATTTATGATTTGTTGTTTGTTGAAAGAGAAATCTGTTATATATCTAATTTTAAAAAAGTTTTTGTGAAGGACGCAGTGACATTTTCTGTTTGCCATAAGGACCATGTACAATTTCTGTTTGTCTTCATAAAAAAGAACTGTGAACATCAGAGGGCAACTATGACTATTGCATTTGGGGGGCAAGATATGTTAAAAATTGTTATTCATACTGCTTTTGTTTTGTCTTTTTCTTTGAAAGGGACATATTTTAGATCTATATACGTAAAGTGGTGTAATTTTGAAATATTACAACTGTTGGACAACTATATGTATATTGAGAAAATTGATGATAATTGCACATAAAAGCCATTTTGTTATTAAATTTAAAGAAATTTAAAGCTCTGATAACGTTTGTGATCCACCGCTAGATGGCAGTAAGTCTTCGCTCTGTATAAAGTAACGGTGACGTCTCAACAATTCGAAGAGATGCAGCTTTACCTGTACCGAGAAGATAAAACAAGTTTGGAAGATTTGGAAAAATAACGGTTTTGGGGGGGAAAGAAAGACGTGGCTCTTGAGGGTGAGAAGATCTTTCATGTGACAGTTTCTGTTTTTGATCAGAAGGGTGGACCGTTCGCTGAGGACGAGGTCCAATAGCGCCGAACTCAAAGCGCTATTTGGTACCGACCACCAATATAGTGGCATCTATGCGATCACAAGTGTGGGGGCGATCACCGATTAGTGAGATTAAATAAACCGATCATGATTCCATCGCCTGATGGATCAACTAAAGGGAAAAGATCAAGAACAGTTAATAAAAGTTCTGTTCTACCACTAGAGGGCCGTGATTATTCACTCTAAAACAAAACTATGTTTTACAGCTTAATTAGCTGCATCAAGAGACGCAACCAGAAGTTTGAAGGAGTTGAACAAGAAACATCTTCTTGGAGTCAGACAGAGCCATGTCTTTCCGTGGTGAGTTAATCTTAATGTGACAGTTTCTGTTTTTGCTTTACAGCTTAATTAGCTGAAAACATATATAAATAAATAGCTAGTGTATTTTCATGAGTTTATTGGAGTCTGTTAAATTCACTAGCAAACATGTCGGCGCAGTGAAAAATCTTCGAAGGAAAAGGGCAGGTAAAACAACTTATGCAACGCTAAACGACAATCTCGAATGTTTTTGATGGACCATCATATAAATAATTATATATTAAATAAAAAATTTGAGTGTCTCATGATTGACCATGAAGGGAGTAACGGATATCCGCGGTATTGCACGTAAGCAGAAAGCGCAAAGACTGGAAAGGAAGTGGTATTCTTGTAAAATAGACAGCTATCATGTAGCCTGGAAAGACTGTTAGTTTATAAAAAGGCCCTCCGCAAGGCTAGAACAGCTTATTTCTTCTTCTTTAATTGAGGAAAACAAGAGCAACCCCAGGTTTCTTTTCAGCACTGTGGCCAAATTAACCAAAGTCACAGTGTTTTAGATCCACGCATCCCTTCTTCCCTGAGTGGTGAAGACTTCATGAGCTTCTTCACTGATAAAGTTCTATCAGAGAAAAAGCTAACCAGGCCATCCCAACAACTGGACCATCACCAGATGTGCCGACTGTGGGAACATACAGGTTCTCCAACGAGCCCTTAAACTCCTTCAGCCCTATATATTTTTCTGAGGCGTCATTGCTAATTCAGAAATCCAAGTCCACCATGTGTCTTTTAGATCCCATCCCAACACACCTGTTGAAGGATGTTTTTACCATTGATAGGCAGTTCTATCCTGGACCAGATCAATTGTTCTTTAGTGACAGGTTATGTACCCCGGTCCCACAAGGTGGTAGTGATTAAGCCGTTGCTTAAAAAACCATCACTGGATCCTGATGTGTTAGCAAATTATAGGCCGATATCCAACCTTCCTTTTATCTCTAAAGTTCTAGAGAAGGTGGTGGTGACTCAGTTACTGGAGCACCTGCAGAGGAACAGCCTGTTTGAGATGTTTCAGTCAGGCTTTAGAGCTCACCACAGCACAGAAACAGCACTTCTTAAAGTTACTAATGATCTTCTTATAGCTTCAGATCATGGACTGGTCTTTATGCTGGTTCTGCTGGACCTCAGTGCTGCCTTTGCCTCTCCTCTCCTCTCCTCTCCTCTCCTCTCCTCTCCTCTCCTCTCCTCTCCTCTCCTCCTCCTCTCCTCTCCTCTCCTCTCCTCTCCTCTCCTCTCCTCTCCTCTCCTCTCCTCACCTCATCAAGTAGACTAGTGATGCTATTTCCTGTGTAGTTTTTCTGCCCCCCCCCCCCCTTCTGTATTCTTTTACAGGTATTGCCGCCTTCGGAGCTGCACGATGACCTCCGGCCCCGCTGTATAAATAGTGTATTTTTGTATGTGTTTCTATGTGTATGTGTTCCGTCCTCTCCTCTCCTCTCCTCTCCTCTCCTCTCCTCTCCTCTCCTCTCCTCTCCTCTCTCTCCTCTTCTCTCTGTCTACCTAGCCCCCCCATCAGCAGGAGGGTCCCTCTACATGAGCCTGGTCCTGCTCAAGGTTTCTTCCTGTTAAAGGGGAGTTTTTCCTTGCCACTGTGCTTGTCTGGGGTCAGGCTCTGGATTCTGGAAAGCACCTAGAAACAATTTTGATTGTAAAAGACGCTATATAAATAAAGATTATTTGATTTTGATTTTGATTTTAAAGTCACTTCCACGTTGGTTTCGCTTTTCAGCCTATGGTCAAAGTAGAGAACCAGCTGCAGATTTTGATTTGCTGCTTTAAAAAGTGTGACTATAGTTGGACAAAGGAATGAAAACAAGTTAGGAAATCGTTTCCCCCCTCGTGGAAGAACAAGGATCCAGATTTACACCAGGATACTTTATAATACAATAGCATACAATACAACACAAAATTAATACAATGTTAATAGTTCAGACAGTGTTATGATGAGTGGGTCCTTGTATTTAGTGTGTGTTATGTCGTCACTCTTGGTACGATAACATAATCCGGGGACCACGACTTAGCTCGAACAGTTCTTTTTATATATTTTATTTCAACAGGCCCAAAATACATAACAGTTAATAACAGTGTGGATAGTCTAAATCCTCTATGAAATATCTTTAAAAGTCCCCCAAAATAGTGTCAAGCCACTTAAACTAGAGGCATCAGGCATACATAGTGCTCAAATAACCAGGGATAGTACTTTGGGATCAATACTTACCAATATTGACGTGGCACCAAATACCACTTTGGGATCTCACCGTCTCTCAAGAAGTTGGTGGCAGCAGAAATCATATAGCATCTAATATTCTTGCAATGTTTTTTTGACTTGATGTGATCTGTACATTATTTTTCATGCAGAGGGAAAAGAACAGAAAAGAGAGCTTCTAATGGAAAATGAAAATTCTGAAACTCGATGGAATAAGGAACTCAGACTAGTCCTCATCGGAAATACAGGAGCAGGCAAGAGTGCCTCCGGGAACACCATTTTGGGCCGAAGCCATTTCCTGTCAAAGATGAGTGGCAGCTCTGTCACCAAAATCTGCCAGCACGGGACCACTGAACTTACAGAGAAGCAGGATTCCCAGGAGGATGGCACAGAGAGGAGAAAAAGGAAAATCCTGGTCGTGGACGTGCCAGGTTTCGGGGACACTAGCCTCAGTGGGGAGCAGATTTTGGATGAAGTAACCAAATGTGTGGCTGTCGCTGCCCCTGGTCCACATGCATTCCTGCTGGTGGTTCCATTAGGACGATACACAGACAGTGAAAACCAGGCTCTCTGTCAGTTGGCAGGGATATTTGGGGAAAATGCTGTCCGTCATCATACTGTGGTTTTGTTTACTAGAGGTGACGAGCTGGAAGGCCTTGATATAGAAACATACCTAAGGGACTCCAGAAATCCCTTGCTAAACTCTCTGATTGAGAGGTGTGGAGGCAGATACCATGTATTCAACAATAAAGAAACTGGTAACACTCTGCAGGTGGAAGAGCTGTTAATGAAGGTGGACAACATGGTGAAGCACACAGCTGAAGGCTTTTACACCAATGCAATGTTTAAAGAAGCTGAGGCGATCATCAGGGAAGAACAGGAAAGGATGAGGGAGCAAGGGGAAGCAGATGGGCAGTCGGCAAGTGAAAGTGAGGAGAAATTTAGCGGGAAAAGCACTTCCAGCCCTCTGACCAACAGATGTAGGAACCAGTCCAGAGGGACGCATGCAGGTGGCAGCTGGGAGCAATCTTTGACATGCAGGATCAAGGCTGCGCTCTCTCCTGACGTGCTGAAGAGAATTAAGATAATGGTGGCAGCGGCTGCTACGGGCGTGGTTGTAGGGGCCACGTTTGGGGCAGCTGTCCCTTTAGCAGTTGCAGCCGGGGCATTTCTTGCCGGGACAACACTTGGGATAACAGGCTCTGCAGTGGCTCTGGGGGCACTAGTAGGGGGATGTTCTGGTGGTTGTGTTGGAATCATTGCAGGTACTGAAGCTTCCAGCGCTGGTGAGGCTGCTTTCAATACCTTGCAGCAAGTAAGTGCTATTGGCGCAGTCGCTGTAGGCCTGGGAGGAGCTGCAGGACTCACCTTGGGAGTGAAGGCTGTTATATGCGCAGGAGGTGTAGCAAATGTTGCTAGCCCTGCTGCACCTATAGCGGCAAGTGTAGCAAATGTTGCTAGCCCTGCTGCACCTATAGTGGCAGGTGTTGCTGGAGCTCAGAATACTCCAGCAGTAGGGCAAAGTTTGGCTAACATTGCTGGGGCTGTCGGCTTGGTGGCTAAAGTGGCCACAGCGGTCAGTGGTCTGACAGTCGAGGTGGTGAAGGAAAAAAAGAAAAGAGCAGTTACTCAGAGAAGACCAGTTATGAATTCAATTTTAAAAAATAAATACTGGATTTAACAAGTAAGCTCTGGTTCACGCTTTACTTCAATTTTATTATGTGCAACTATGGACTATAGAAATGAAACAGGCCTTAAGCAAGCGCAGCTAACAGCATAAGTGATCAAATATTTTAAGCACTAAGTAATTTGGCATCTTTTAAATGTAAAAGCAAGAAAAAATGTTGCTGCATCAAGTTATATTGGTCTCTGGGTGCGTCAAATAAAGATGCTTAACTGCACCAACTGTACAATTGTGATTCCCGCTTTTGTTTGTATGTTTGTATAGTGCATGAAATCTGACACAATTCCGTCAAAACTAAACTGATGCTGTACACAAAGAATGACACAACTTTCTTACACTTGATTTGTCTAATTTAATCATTTTCATGCTTTTACTGTAACAGTAATCTCACCAGCCTATAACATTTGTTTTAACTGATGTTTATTTTGATGACCAGAAAGCCAAAAAGTGTTCTATAATGGAATAATTCTGGTGTTCTTGTTATTTTCCTGTTTGCATTCACATGAGAATATTTCCAGAACCTTTTCTAATGGTTGACTCGATATGCAATGTAAACAATATATATGTATTGTATGAATTAACTGCCAATAAACATCTTCAATCATAATTGTGAATCTTTCTTGGCTATAAATGCTTTACAAGATTTGTACATATAAAGAATTGATGATAATTGCACATAAAAGCCATTTTGTTATTAAATTTAAAGAAATTTACAGCTCTGATAACGTTTGTGATCCACCGCTAGATGGCAGTAAGTCTTCGCTCTGAAATAAAGTAACAGTGACGTCTCAACAATTCGAAGAGATGCAGCTTTACCTGTACCGAGAAGATGAAACAAGTTTGGAAGATTTGGAAAAATAACGATTTGGGGGGGGGGGGGGGGGGGGAAGACGTGGCTCTTGAGGGTGAGAAGATCTTTCATGTGACAGTTTCTGTTTCTGTGTGCGTGCGTGTGTGTGGGGGTGTGTGTGTGTGTGTGTGCACATGCTCATATCTCCTCTAGAGACAATCTCCCTGGAAGACGCTTAGACTAGTCTCGGGGGTGGGGGGGGGGGGGGTTGTTAGTGCAACAGTACAAACTACACCTCATATGCTTCTTGGATAACCAGGATGACATTTTCCAGGTTTTAACTTTTTCCCAGCTTTTCTTACACAGCCAGACCCCAATTTATAGATCAATGATGAACAGAAACGTTGCTGAGTTTACGCACAGCAACGTCTCATGCAGTTTAATGAAGGAAAATGTATATTTCCAAAGGAAAATTCTTATTATCATTTAATTTATATTAATTTATATTTTTCAAGGCTGCCGGCAGCAGTTGGAGACCTGATAGCGTCCATGACCAAGTCAAAGTATTGATAGGTTCTGACTCCTGGTGTGGGAAGTGAGACGTGCAGCATCTTTACGTTTCTTCTTTCTTTTCCCCCCTTCCTTATATTTCTGACTGGGTGTTCAGATGTCACAGGAGCTGGGAATAACGGAGAAAACTCCAGATTTTATGAATCCATACCGCACCGAGCGCGACGACGTGAGTAGCATATGGGTCCTACATTATTGTCAGTTTAAATCGGGTTGTCCACCAAACGTCATCTCATCCCAGGTGCTTCACACTGCCGAAGCTTTCAAGAAGATCCTGAGGGAGGAAGAGAAGAGGAGGAGAAAAGAAGAGAAGAGGAAAGAAATCAGGAAAGGCCCTCGCATCTCCCGCTCACGCTCTGAACTATAGCGCCGCCCCTTCAGCACGTTCAGAGAGCAGAGGCCAAGAAGATCGGCGCTCATGTACAGCTGTTCATAGGTGATCCGATGTGGTGACCGTGACGACAGAGAAGTGGCGCAGTGGCGTGAAAAAAAACATATTTGGTGAATTGAAAAGGAAATCTCATTTTTGATAAACTTGAGGTACTTTGGAACATAAATAGTTTTAATATGATACATTTACAGTACTTGATACCTTTACAGGACCCCACTATGATGTATCTGGTCTATTGTTTCAGTCTAAATCCATTTTTATTCTAATATGTGTGGCTGCCAAAATATAGATGTGGTCTAACTTATAGAGGAGACACTTGGCCTGGTTATGATTTATTAATGTCAAACCAAAATACCAACATTTATGATTTGTTGTTTGTTGAAAGAGAAATCTGTTATATATCTAATTTTTTTAAAAGTTTTTGTGAAGGACGCAGTGACATTTTCTGTTTGCCATAAGGACCATGTACAATTTCTGTTTGTCTTCATAAAAAAGAACTGTGAACATCAGAGGGCAACTATGACTATTGCATTTGGGGGGCAAGATATGTTAAAAATTGTTATTCATACTGCTTTTGTTTTGTCTTTTTCTTTGAAAGGGACATATTTTAACGGTTTAGATCTATATATGTAAAATTGGTGTAATTTTGAAATATTACAACTGTTGGACAACTATATGTATATTGAGAAAATTGATGATAATTGCACATAAAAGCCATTTTGTTATTAAATTTAAAGAAATTTAAAGCTCTGATAGCGTTTGTGATCCACCGCTAGATGGCAGTAAGTCTTCGCTCTGAAATAAAGTAACGGTGACGTCTCAACAATTCGAAGAGATGCAGCTTTACCTGGACCGAGAAGATGAAACAAGTTTGGAAGATTTGGAAAAATAACGGTTTTGGGGGGGAAAGAAAGACGTGGCTCTTGAGGGTGAGAAGATCTTTCATGTGACAGTTTCTGTTTATGATCAGAAGGGTGGACAGTTCACTGAGGACGAGGTCCAATAGCGCCGAACTCAAAGCGCTATTTGGTACCGACCACCAATATAGTGGCATTTATGCGATCACAAGTGTGGGGGCGATCACCGATTAGTGAGATTAAATAAACCGATCACGATTCCATCGCCTGATGGATCAACTAAAGGGAAAAGATCAAGAACAGTTAATAAAAGTTCTGCTCTACCACTAGAGGGCCGTGATTATTCACTGTATATAAGTATAATGTTTTACAGCTTAATTAGCTGGATCAAGAAGACGGAACCAGAAGTTTGAAGGAGTTGAACAAGAAACATCTTCTTGGAGTCAGACAGAGCCATGTCTTTCCGTGGTGAGTTAATCTTAATGTGACAGTTTCTGTTTTTGCTTTACAGCTTAATTAGCTGTAAAACATATATAAATAAATAGCTAGTGTATTTTCATGAGTTTTTTGGAGTCTGTTAAATTCACTAGCAAACATGTCGGCGCAGTGAAAAGGGCAGGTAAAACAACTTATGCAACGCTAAACGACAATCTCGAATGTTTTTGATGGACCATCATATAAATAATTATATACTAAATAAAAATTTGAGTGTCTCATGATTGACCATGAAGGGAGTAACGGATATCCGCGGTATTGCACGTAAGCAGAAAGTGCGAAGACTGGAAAGGAAGTGGTATTCTTGTAAAATAGACAGCTATCATGTAGCCTGGAAAGACTGTTAGTTTACAAAAAGGTCCTCCGCAAGGCTAGAACAGCTTATTTCTTCTTCTTTAATTGAGGAAAATAAGAACAACCCCAGGTTTCTTTTCAGCACTGTGGCCAAATTAACTAAGAGTCACAGTGTTTTAGATCCACGTATCCCTTCTTCCCTGAGTGGTGAAGACTTCATGAGCTTCTTCACTGATAAAGTTCTATCAGAGAAAAAGCTAACCAGGCCATCCCAACAACTGGACCATCACCAGATGTGCTGACTGTGGGAACATACAGGGTCTCCAACGAGCCCATAAACTCCTTCAGCCCTATATATTTTTCTGAGGCGTCATCGCTAATTCAGAAATCCAAGTCCACCACGTATCTTTTAGATCCCATCCCAACACACCTGTTGAAGGATGTTTTACCATTGATAGGCAGTTCTATCCTGGACCAGATCAATTGTTCTTTAGTGACAGGTTATGTACCCCGGTCCCACAAGGTGGTAGTGATTAAGCCATTGCTTAAAAAAACATCACTGGATCCTGATATCTTAGCAAATTATAGGCCGATATCCAACCTTCCTTTTATCTCTAAAGTTCTAGAGAAGGTGGTGGTGTGAGGGTGATGTTTGGTCACCCGCGCTGTTCGTTTACTAGACTCAGATCAACCACACAGACAACCGGAGGCCTTGCAAGGGAGAGCCGACGAGCAGTTCAAGCTTCCTCTCTCAACTCCGTCCGTCTGCTGCTCGCTCTCCTCTTTTATTTGGTTCACACAACATTGGTATCAAAACAACTTCATGATTCCTTCTCCTCCTATCTCTACGACTTCCTCGTGTCCTTGAACATGATACCTCCCAGTGCTGGGAACATAACAGCTACAATACTTGGTTCAAACACTCATACATTCCTTTTGATTAAACATTCTAAATCTACTTACTATACTTACTATAGCATTGAAACGATAATAGTAATAACAACAATAATTCTTCTCACATTTCCCTCCTGTTTATCGTTAAATGCGTCTAGATTCTCATTGTCAGTATTACATCATTTCATTTCATGAAATTTAAATGCATTACGTCATTTTCCTAGAAACACATTTCTTACACTCAGAGTTCAACATGGGTACAGCTTAAGACATCTCAAACATTTCATTTACATCGTGCATCACATGTGTCCATTCTTCTTCTGATTCCTTCTTCATTCCTCTTCAATTTAAAGCTCTGATAGCGTTTGTGATCCACCGCTAGATGGTAGTAAGTCTTCGCTCTGAAATAAAGTAACGGTGACGTCTCAACAATTCGAAGAGATGCAGCTTTACCTGGACCGAGAAGATAGAACAAGTTTGGAAGATTTGGAAAAATAACGATTTTGGGGGGGAAAGAAAGACGTGGCTCTTGAGGGTGAGAAGATCTTTCATGTGACAGTTTCTGTTTATGATCAGAAGGGTGGACAGTTCACTGAGGACGAGGTCCAATAGCGCCGAACTCAAAGCGCTATTTGGTACCGACCACCAATATAGTGGCATTTATGCGATCACAAGTCTGGGGGCGATCACCGATTAGTGAGATTAAATAAACCGATCACGATTCCATCGCCTGATGGATCAACTAAAGGGAAAAGATCAAGAACAGTTAATAAATGTTCTGTTCTACCACTAGAGGGCAGTGATTATTCACTGTATATAAGTATAATGTTTTACAGCTTAATTAGCTGTATCAAGAAGACGGAACCAGAAGTTTGAAGGAGTTGAACAAGAAACATCTTCTTGGAGTCAGACAGAGCCATGTCTTTCCGTGGTGAGTTAATCTTAATGTGACAGTTTCTGTTTTTGCTTTACAGCCAGTAGAGATCGTTCTTCCACCTGCAGCAAAGTACTAGTAACAGCTGATCCCACGAGCCGGCCAATGCAACCCCGAACAAGAGGTACTACAAAGCAAGCTAGTATGGCTAATACTAGCAGCACTATCCCTATCATCATTCCTATCTTGAAAAACAGTTACCTCCACCTTGACAACATTCCTGTAAGCCAATCTGGTGGAGGACTACCATCATCAATCATAGCTCTCTGTAGTTTAGTTAAATTTTTCAATGTGCTATCTATCAGGTGACCGTCCGCATCATTCTCTGGGATGAACGTACAACAGTAATCTCCTACCATTGCACAAACTCCTCCCTGGGGGGCCGTTATGAGATCTAAGGCCATCCTATTCTGCATGGTCATCAGTCTTAGCGCTGTCATTTCTTCCTTGACTCCTGTGAGAGCAACTTTTGTCAAATTAGTAAATACTTTCAACCTATAATCAACTGTTTCCAATCTCAATATGTTCTTTCCTATTCCTAGCCACGGAAAGAGTGTCATGGTCACTTTATTTCCGGTTGACCAATGCTTAAACTCTCGTGGTACATCTGTGCCCCACACTGAGTCATGTGGTTTAAACTCGTCATTCAAATCTCTCCTGGAACGCAACTGTGGTGCAGATCTAGCATTAGCAGCATAAATTATGACTGTGTGATCCTTGAGATGTACTGGAGCACACACTCCTGACCAGTTTGCTGGTAGGTCTGCATACGCATTGTGTCCACATAACCACCATCCCTTATCCACTAATTGCGTGCCTTTGTCTCCTGGCGCGAAAGCGGGATAGTTACATGTACAGTTATAACCTTCTGGACACCTCTGTGTTGAATGATTCTGTGTCCGAGCTGTGAAAGTAGCATAGCGCCACCATGTATTCAAACTGTAAGTGTGTGAGGACTCTGGATCTTGTTCTAACCATGAATGTTCTAAGTGGCTAACTACGGTGTGTTTAGCGCGCGCGTAGCTCTCATCCTGTCTCAGAGCATCTTTCTGTCCCTGATTACCTCCCTCCTGTCGGAAATTCCAAAGACCAAAACTCACGAGTCCTGCCGTCACAGCACTCACCACAATTAGGAAGAACAACTTCATTTCCTTTTAGATCCTCTTCACAGGTTCCGACGGGGTTCAGCCGTTGCTGGACCTATACAGGCCGTCAGCCGTTTACGGAGAGTCCGCCACTGCTCCCTCGCCTTCACCTGGAAGAATTTTCTGTTTTTTACAATGGGAAAGGTGTATCCACGACAGTTTTCCGTCCACTCGAACTGCAGTCTTTGTGGTCAGCTGTACTTGATAAGGACCTTCCCATCTAGGCGTGTTCCACCTCTTTCGCACAAACTTCTTCACCCACACGTAGTCGCCCGGTTGAATGGGTTCCTGGGGGGTGGAATCTGTGGAAGACACAGGACTAGGAGGAACATTTACTGTATTCACACATCGGTTAAGTAACACTTTTTTCAGATAATCTGCTATTGTTTCCTCAACATGTTTTAGCTCATTTGTTGTTGCAAAGTATGGTAGGCAATAAGGCCGCCCATATAATGCTTCAAAGGGTGTGATGCCTGTTTTCTTGTGTGGTGTTATGTGCATCCATAATTTCACCAGGTCGAGACAAAACATCCAGTTCTTTCCTGTCTCGTCCATACATTTCTTCAGTCTGTTCTTAATAGTACCGTTGACTCTTTCAACCAACCCTGCACTCTGAGGGTGGTATGCGCAGTGATTCTTCAAATCAATGTCCAAAGTTACTCCTACAGTTTTCACTATCTCATTTACAAAATGGCTTCCATTGTCGCTCCAGATGACCTTCGGGATGCCAAACCTAGGAATGATCTCTCTACATAGGACTTTTGCCACTGTCAGTGCATCTGCTTTTGCTGTGGGGAAAATTTCCACCCACCTAGTAAATCCATCTAACACTACTAGACAATATTGTTTACCTTCACATGGTGTTAGCTGAATAAAATCTAGAACTGTGTGAAATGGATGATTTGGTAATGGTGTAGTGCCTGCAGGGGCCTTAAGGGCTCCCTGTGGGCTGTGTTTTACACAAATAGCACATTGTGAACAAAAATTTTTTGAGTAGGTATGAAATCCTATAGTATAATAATGTTCATTAACCATCTGTACCATCCCTCCTGTTGAGACATGGCATGGCCCATGGCTCACTAATGCTGCCCATTTATGCATATTCCGGGGAAGGATTGGCTTGTTTCCTATGGTAAATAGTCCTTTGTCATCCAGTTTGGCTCCTCGCTTCTTCCACGTGGCCTTTTCTTTTTCTGGAGCACTTTGTTGCATTTCTTTTAGAATATCATTATCTGCAGGTTCTAAGGTAAATGATTCTTCATTATCAAGAAGTGTGTTGTTATTTGCTGCAGCCTTTGCGGCTCTGTCAGCAAAGGCATTGCCTTGTGAGACTGTGTCTGTGTTGTTAGTGTGTGCAGTGCATTTACATACAGCTATTTTGCGTGGCTGCTGTACTGCAGCTAATAACTTTTTTAACAGTTCTGCATGCATGACCGGTTTGCCGGTCGACGTTTTCATCCCTCTTAAATTCCATTGTTGAGCAAACACAAACAGCGTGGAAAAAGCATATTGACTATCTGTATAAATGGTAACATCTTGTCCTTTGCTTAGTTCACAGGCACGTGTGAGTGCGACGAGTTCTGCAGCTTGAGCAGAATAGGAGGAGGGAAGTGATTTAGCCTCCACCACCTCGGTTGCTGTAACTACTGCATAGGCGGTTCTAGTGCGTCCACAGTCATCCTTTCTCGATGATCCATCCACAAATAGTGTCTGTCCTGTAGTCAACGCAACATCACTAAGATCTGGTCGCGGCAGGACCTTGGTGGAGACCTCATCCAAGCAGTTGTGCTGGTGTCCCTCTTCTGCGGTGGGTAGCAGCGTCGCTGGGTTTAAGGTCGTGCAGCGTCGAATCGTCAGATTCGGCTGAGACAGCAACACTGCCATGCAGGAAAGATGACGTGCTGGCGACAGGAATGCTATCTTACTTTGTAGCAGCAGTATTGACACTGCATGTGGAACTAGCAAAGTTAGCTCATGATATAGCACCACTCCTGCGGAGGCTTTTACTGCCTCTGATGCTGCCACCACTGCTTTAACGCATGGTGGGAGTGCACAAACTACGGAATCTAGCTTGTGGGAGTAGTAGGCCACTGGCTGCCTCTTATCTCCGTGCTTTTGCAACAAAACTGAAGTCATAAAATTACCTTTGCAATCTACGACCTGCTCAAAAGGCTTCTGATAGTCTGGCAGCTTTAACACTCCAGCACCTACAAGGGCCTGCTTTGTGTGTGTAAATGCTTCTTCAGCTTCAGGGGTCCAAGTTAACACATCAGTCATTGCTAAGGGATTATCATACATTAATGCTTGTAAAGGGGCAGTTATTTTCGCATAATCTAAGATCCATGATCTGCAAAAATTCACAAGTCCTAAGAATGACATCATCTGCTTCTTTGTTTTTGGTTTTGGAGCATCAAGCACTGCTGTTTTCCTCGACTCGAGAATAGCTTTGCCATTATGTGTCAAAACATGGCCCAGATAAATCACTTTCTGCTTCACCAGCTGCAGTTTGCTTTTGCTTAATCTATGGCCTTGAGCGGCTAGCCAGTGTAGCAATGCTAGCGTGTCTGACCAACAATCTGCCTCTGTTTTTGAGGCCATGAGGATGTCATCCACGTAGACGAGGATTTGACTTCCACACGGAGGTTTAAACTTAGCTAACGATGACATCATTACCTGAGAAAAGATTGTGGGACTCTCACAGTAGCCCTGAGGTAACCTTGTCCAGGTGTACCTCCGTCCTTGAAACGTAAACGCAAACCAAAACTGGCTGTCTGGATGTACTGGTACAGAGAAAAATGCATTGGATACATCGATCACCGTGTACCACTGATGTTCAGGGTTTAAGTCATTCAGCAGAGTGTATGGATCTGCGACTAAGGGAGACCTAGGGACCACTGCAGCGTTCACAGCTTGCAGGTCCTGCACCATCCGCCAGCCGGTAGATGGTGATGCCTTCCTTACTGGAAATAGGGGTGTATTTATAGGGGATTCAGGACACTCTCTGATGACTCCTGCTTAAGCAGTGAGTTAAATATCGGAACAATACCCTCCTGTGCATCAGTCTTAAGGGGATATTGTCTCTGAAATGGTCTATAATCTGATTTAGGGATTATTTTTACAGGTTCTGCTCCTTTTATAAGACCTACATCTGCAGGTCCTTCCGACCATAATTCAGGGGGAAGCTCTTTCAGCTTCTCCTCTTCCTCCTGCGTGAGGAAGATGTTTTCTTCTCATGAACTCTGGTCTGTGAGGTGCGTTGCTGGATGTGTCAGCAACCATGTTTTAAGGGGAATGCGCCACACCTGGAACTGATCATTAAAATCAACCTCACCCTTAGGCCTATAGGGCAGGCTGCTCCAGTGTTTTACGTCACATCCCAAGTCTTGCCATCTTTTCTTAAGCGGTTTAGCAATAGAAACATGTGGTATAGAACCTGACACTTTGAATAGCGCTGCTGCTTCGGCGGAAAGGCTTCCTGCCGTGCAGACAGCTGTCTGACCACACACATATAGGTGCATAATTACAATCATTTGTGGATCTTTGAGTTTAGCAAACTTCTCTGCATATCTTGATGTGCCGTGTGGGTCTGATTTACAGAATCCACCAGTGCGCTCCACATGCATGGTTACATGCAGGTCAGCTTGATTGTGGAGCTGGGCTTCAGGCTGTTAGTATGACAGAGCTTTACCATATATCATAGTAATTGGGTCAGAAAATGGAGGGGGCTGCTTTTCAGGAATGTCAAGTGACCAAAATTTACTGCACATCTCTCCTTCTCTTACCCACAGATTAACCATTCTATCTACAGACCACATCTCTTCGGCTGTGGTACGAATCATCAACTGAAGCTGAGAGATAAGATCTCTTCCTAACAGATTTACGGGACATGTGGTGGAGATCACGAAAGGAGCTTTAAGTGTGATTCCACTTACAGGGTCACAAACATCTACAGGAACTGACATTCTTTCTTTGGTTATGAGACCATTTGCTGATCTCACAAAAATCTGTGTAGAAGTTGGTGTCAGGGCTATTGGATCTCTAATTACTGATTTACCTGCACCCGTGTCTACTAAGAATGTTAAAGAATTGCCTAACACGGTCAGTTGTATTTCTGGTTTGCCTTCAGCAAACAGGAAGATGGTTTCTAAGTCTAAAACATCTTCTAAGTCATCTTTTTCAAATTGGTCAAATTTTGTGCCCTGATTTGTTTTAATTTTTGTGACATCTTTTTCCAGTTCTAGTCATTGTTGAGGTGGATTAGAACCTTGCTGCTGTCCTCTATTGTATCCCTGGTCACGTTGTTTCTTTTTGCAATCACGTTCCCAGTGTCCATAATTTTTACAATAATGACACTGATCTTTTTCATGGGAATTGCCTCCTCCTCCCCTTCCGCCTCGGCCTCGCCCACATCCGCGGCCTCGGCTTGGGAGAGGGTTGGCATTGAAAAACATGCCTGTTGATTGGTTCTTACTTTTTTGGCATTGTCTTTCAGCATGCATAGCATGTTGTTCATAGCGGTTTAGGTTACTAGTTCCGAAATCAACTAATTGTCTCTCTACCCATGATTTTATCTCTGATTTTGATCCCCCATGTATAGCTTGCTTTAACTGCTGTTGGTAGGGACCTTCTGGTTCTTCCGCATACGGAATTCCACTATTTTTCCGGAACACATCTTTCATTCTCATGCTATAGTCTTCAAAACTTTCGTCAGTCTTTCGTCTCGTGGCCGTAATGGCGCTGTAGTCAGCTCGTCTGGTAAAAGCAGTTCGCATGCGCTCGTACAGTCTGTCAAGTCTGTCATTTAGTTCTTGGCTGCCAGGCTGCCATGGTTGTTGAGTGGCTGGATCCACTGGGACCCAATCTCCTCTAACAGTGCCCCATTTCTTGCCATTAACGCACATGAGGACTTGCTGGGTTTCAGTATGGTAACTTCTTTTAATTTTGTAATATTGCCTGGCCTGTCTAAGTTACCATCCCAATTGAACTTAGTCATCCACAGCTGAACATATGAGCATGAACCTGGATATTTGTCTTCCATGTGTTTACATGATGCTGGGTTTTTGAATTCAGCACCTTTTGTGGAATGTTGGTTGCCCATGTTTGCACTTTATTTATCAGTTTTTATATATTTGAATGGAGACGCCTGATCTCCCGACTGAACAACCCTCAATCCATACAGGATATCTAGTTCAGCCCCCCTGCCGTGGCCTTATAGTCAATCGTTCTCGATCAGGAGAGTATACACCAGGCTTCTACCTCCGAGGAGGCGGGTGTATCTTGCCTCTGCTTCTCTCCTGATGACCAGGCAGGCAATACCGCGGTATTTTCTGTGTAGCGCTTTTTGTGTCTTATACTCACTCCGTTGTCGCTATGGTTTCTTTCTGAGTTGTTTTAGTGCCTTCTTCCCGTCACTGGAGATGGTCGCCCTGGGAGGGACGAAGACCGGCCTTCCGTCAACTCGTGATGAAAGGTCTTTCACTTCGGACGTCTTTTTGACTCCGGCTGCGCGCAGACTTCGGCGTTCGGTCGTCCCACGGCGCTCCTCTCCAGGTCTTGGGATCCGGCTCGAAGGACCAATTTTTGTGAGGGTGATGTTTGGTCACCCGCGCTGTTGTTTACTAGACTCAGATCAACCACACAGACAACCGGAGGCCTTGCAAGGGAGAGCCGACGAGCAGTTCAAGCTTCCTCTCTCAACTCCGTCCGTCTGCTGCTCGCTCTCCTTTTATTTGGTTCACACAACATTGGTATCAAAACAACTTCATGATTCCTTCTCCTCCTATCTCTACGACTTCCTCGTGTCCTTGAACATGATACCTCCCAGTGCTGGGAACATAACAGCTACAATACTTGAGTCAAACACTCATACATTCCTTTTGATTAAACATTCTAAATCTACTTACTATACTTACTATAGCATTGAAACGATAATAGTAATAACAACAATAATTCTTCTCACAGTGGTGACTCAGTTACTGCAGCACCTGCAGAGGAACAGCCTGTTTGAGATGTTTCAGTCAGGCTTTAGAGCTCACCACAGCACAGAAACAGCACTTCTTAAAGTTACTAATGATCTTCTTATAGCTTCAGATCATGGACTGGTCTTTATGCTGGTTCTGCTGGATCTCAGTGCTGCCTTTGCCTCTCCTCTCCTCTCCTCTCCTCTCCTCTCCTCTCCTCTCCTCTCCTCTCCTCTCCTCTCCTCTCCTCACCTCATCAAGTAGACTAGTGATGCTATTTCCTGTGTAGTTTTTCTCCCCCCCCCCCCTTCTGTATTCATTTACAGGTATTGCGCCTTCGGAGCTGCGAGACGCATGGACCCCGGCCCCGCTGTAAGCTAGTATAAATAGTGATTTTTGTATGTGTTTCTATGTGTATGTGTTCCGTCCTCTAAATCCTCCTCTCCTCGAAGAGCCTCTCCTCCCTCTCCTCTCCTCTCTCTCCTCTCTTCTCCTCCTCCTCTCCTCTCCTCTCCTCTCTGTCTACCTAGCCCCCCCCATCAGCAGGAGGGTCCCCCTACATGAGCCTGGTCCTGCTCAAGGTTTCTTCCTGTTAAAGGGGAGTTTTTCCTTGCCACTGTTGCTTGTCTGGGGTCAGGCTCTGGGATTCTGGAAAGCACCTACAAACAATTTTGATTGTAAAAGACGCTATATAAATAAAGATTGATTTGATTTGATTTTGATTTTAAAGTCACTTCCACGTTGGTTTTGCTTTTCAGCCTATGGTCAAAGTAGAGAACCAGCTGCAGAATTTGATTTGCTGCTTTAAAAAGTGTGACTATAGTTGGGACAAAGGAATGAAAACAAGTTAGGAAATCGTTTCCCCTCGTGGAAGAACAAGGATCCAGATTTAC
The DNA here is from genome assembly GCF_003711565.1 of Takifugu flavidus. Classification (NCBI taxonomy): domain Eukaryota; kingdom Metazoa; phylum Chordata; class Actinopteri; order Tetraodontiformes; family Tetraodontidae; genus Takifugu; species Takifugu flavidus. Next base: position 1,841,407 of record NC_079537.1, on the reverse strand, counting down.
ACCAAGGATACTTTATAAATACAATAGCATACAATACAACACAAAATAATAATACAATGTTAATAGTTCAGACAGTGTTATGATGAGTGGGTCCTTGTATTTAGTGTGTGTTATGTCGTCACTCTTGGTACGATAACAATAATCCGGGGACCACGACTTAGCTCGAACAGTTCTTTTTATATATTTTATTTCAACAGGCCTTGAACACATGTTTATATACTAGTGCAACTTCCGGAAACACCCACACCCAGAACCACCCACGCATGCCAACTACGGGTCCAATTATAACCCAAAATACATAACATTTCCTCCCCTCTTAAAGCAAACGTCCTATATGAAACACATTAAAAGAAACAATGCATTCCCCTTAGCAATCAGTACAATATAACCCCATAACATAGTTCACTCAGCATTACGCTATTAACAGGAGCACACAAAAGTAAAGTATTTTTGTTTTCCATATAGATTACTTCTGAACTATTATTTAGGGATGAGGGTAGACTACCTCAAACCCCAGACTGTACCCAAGGGGATTATTCTGCCCCTGGTGGTTTGGGTCAGTGTCTAAACTATCCTACAACTCCAGTCGTACAGGAGGTCGCCGCTCTCTTGCTGGATATCGGCACCCTGCAGGAACATCAGTTTCCTTGTCCATGTGTGGTACAGGGTCTCTAGAAGCTAAAGCCACAACAGGTGCCTCTGCTTCATTTACAGCGACATCTGCAGCAGGCGTAACTGTCTCTGGAACGGTGGACTGCTGCACCTGTGTGTGTGAAAACTGGTGGTGGATCAAGTACATCCAATGAACATTCTGGAGACAACTCTGATGAAACAGGTGAAGTCGTCAGCAGTTGATCAAGGTGTCTCCGCCAAACATTGTCCTTTGTCTGGACAGTGTAGGAAACTGGTCCGGTCTGTGCGATGACAGTAGCTGGAATCCATTTCGGTCCTCCACTGTAGTTCCTTGCCAACACCGTTTCGCCGGATGTGAAAACTCTGTCCTTAGACCGCCGTTCTCTGCGGTTGTACCCGTTTCTCCTGCTGACCTTGAACTGTCTCCCTCAGCGTCGTGGGCTTCAGGAGGTCAAGTGTGGTGCGCAGCTCTCTTTTTAACATCAGGCTAGCAGGGGATGTTTTGGTGGTGGCGTGTGGAGTGTTCCTGTAATTCAACAGGAAGCTGTGCACTCGTTGATGTAACGTCCCCTGTCCCTGTGAGGCTCTTAATGCATTTTTAAGAGTCTGTACAAACCGCTCAGCGAGGCCGTTTGTTGCAGGATGAAAAGGAGCTGAGGTGATGTGTTGCACTCCGTTATTCCGTAGAAATGAGGACATTTCTTGAGAGACAAGCTGGGGACCATTGTCCGAGATGAGTTGTGCAGGAGATCCAAAACGACTGAACATTTCTCCCAGTTTCTCAATGGTCTTCCCTGCCGTTGTTGATCTCATTATAGCCACTTCCGACCATTTACTGTGGGCATCAATCGCGACCAGGAACATTCTGTCCTCAACTGGTCCTGCAAAATCAATGTGTACCCGATGCCATGGCTCCTGTGGAAACTCCCAGGGGTGAAGAGGCACTGGTGGAGGGTTGTTCCTTACTTTGTGGCACGATGAACAACTTGAAGCCATCTCTTCGATTTGTTTGTCCATTCCTGGCCACCAAAAGTAACTTCTTGCCATTTCCTTCATTCTGACAATTCCACTATGTCCTACATGAAGTTGTTGCAACACTTGTGCACGCAATGATTGTGGAATAATCACCCGCCTCCCCCATAGCAAACACCCTGACTGAACAGAAAGCTCCAACCTCCGTCCCAGGTATGGCTTCAGACGCGGATCGTCACCAGCAGTCCGACCTTTCACCATCATGTCCAGGACTGCTGACATTTCCGTGTCAATGCGAGTCTCCTTCTTCACTTGTACTGCAGAAACAGAGGCTTTTGACACCTCCGTGAAGTAGAAGATGTCCGTGGCGTTTGACTCGGGTTTCGTAATAGAAAGCGGCAATCGGGACAGACCATCAGCATTGCAATGCGAATCTGATTTCCTGTATTTGATGTCATAGGAATGAGCAGATAACAACAGGGCCCATCTCTGCAGTCTCGATGCAGCAAGAGATGGTACACCAGTGTGTGGACCCAGAATGGTTGTAAGAGGTCGATGGTCAGTTAAGAGAGTGAAGTTTCTCCCGTACTGATGAAATTTACGGACCCCGAAAACGATACTTAATGCCTCTCGCTCCAGTTATGCATAGTTCGATTCTGCCTTGTTCAGCGTTCTGGAGGCAAAAGCGATTGGTTTTTCTTCTCCGTTTGGCATGACATGTGAAAGAACAGCTCCTACTCCATACGGAGACGCGTCACAAGCAAGCTGCAGTGCCAGTGACGGGTTGAAGTGCGTTAGAACCTGCGAAGTTGTCGGCACATCCTTAGCTTTCTGGAATGCTGCCTGGCAGTTTTCGGTCCATTTCCACATTTTGTCTTTGCACAACAATTCGTGCAATGGCTGCAGCGACGAAGCCAAATTTGGAATGAAGCGTCTGTAATAATTCAATAATCCTAAAAAGGATCGCAGCTGGCAGATGTTGTGTGGCGGTGGTGCATCGACGATGGCAGTGATTTTGGACGGTGCGGTGTGGAGTCCTTCCGCATCAATCACATGCCCCAGATACTCCACAGACGGCTTAAAGAACTCACATTTGTCTTTTCAAACTCTAAGTCCGTATTCCTCCAGCCTTTGAAGCGTCGCATCTAAGTTACGCAGATGCTCTTCATCGTTTGCTCCCGTACACATAATGTCATCAAGGTAACATTGTACACCTGGCAAGCCAGTAAGGATTTGATCCATGGGGCGCGCTGGAATAAAACAGGAGCTGAGGCTATTCCAAAAGGCAACCTGCGATACCTGAAAAGTCCTTTATGTGTGTTTATTGTTAACAGTTTGCGTGACTGTTCCTCCACGTGCATTTGCAGGTAAGCTTGGTTGAGATCTATTTTGCTGATTTTTTTTCCTCCAACAAGACCAGAAAATAAATCCTCGATCAATGGGAGTGGATACTGCTCTGCTACCAGCACTGGGTTAAGGGTTACCTTGAAGTCCCCACAGGTCCGGATTCCACCATTTTTCTTCGGTACCGGAACAATAGGCGTGGCCCACTCACTGGTGGTCACAGGCTCTAAAAACTCTCAACCAAAGCATCCAAGTCAGCTTCCACCTTTGGCCTAATTGCGTAAGGTACTGGTCTTGCCTTGCGGAATACAGGTTCGCTCCCAGGTTTGACATGCAACTTAACAGTAATGTCCTTCATGCTACCTAACTCATCACGGAAGAGCTGGTCATGTTTTTCCAGTATCGACTGCAACCGTGTTGAATGAGTTGATAGCTTCCTTACCTCCTGCCAGTCAAGACGGATTTTCCTTAACCAGGTGCGCCCCATGATGGCGGTGAGGTTATCCCTGGTGACGTAGACGGGAAGTGTCTTTGACCGACCGTTACAGTGCACCAGTACATCCGTCATCCCTTTCATTTGCACTGGGTGTCCCGTATAGGCTCTGAAAACCGTATCCGAAGGTCGTAACTGAAGGTGCTTCAGGCATTTCTTGTAGGTTTTTAAGGACACAATGGATGCCTTTGACCCTGTGTCAATTTGCATTTTTATAGAATGTCCTTCCAGCTCAGCATTAATCCAAAACCCATCTGACTTTTCATCCACACTCAACACTTTCACTGTGTTAATCTTAGCATACAATTCTTCTTCTGAGGAATCACTGTCCTCCATTTGACTTTTAACTGTGTTAACGTGTCTTTTCTTTTTGAACTTTGCATTGTCCTTTTTGTTTCTGCATGCTCGTTCCACGTGACCCTTCTTCCCACAGCTTCGGCAGGTCATTTCCTTACACCAGCATGTAGAAGCTAAGTGGCCAGACTTGCCACATCGAAAACATGGGCCTTGAGGGTTTGAGTTGGTAGTGCCAAGTTTGTGCACCCTCCCTGTGGTGCAGCTGCTGGACCTCTTTAGATGCCATTTCCATAGTGACACTAATATTAATGGCTCTCTCAAGGGTCAAATCACGTTCAGTGAGAAGCTTCTTCTGAATTGCCTCATTTCTTAATCCACACACAAGTCTGTCTCTTAATGAATCATTTAGGACATTTCCAAATTCACAATGTACAGCTAATTTACGTAAAGCTGCCACAAACATGACGACAGACTCCCCCTCTTCCTGACTGCGTCCGTGAAACCTGAACCGTTCTGCGATGACCAGAGGTTTGGGCGAAAAATGTGCCGAGAGCGTGTCCACAATTTGCTCGTAAATTTTACTTCCTGGCTTATCAGGTTGTAGAAGAGTTCGAAGCAAATTAAAAGTCTTTGGTCCCATCACACTTAAAAAAGTGGGCACTACTTGACATCATCAATTTCGTTTGCTGCCACAAAATAAGCAAAACGCTCCGTGTACGAGTCCCATTGCTCAAAGCCATCATCAAAGGGGCCAATCGAGCCGATAACTCCAGCCATCTTTTCTAAGCTCCTGGTTACGGCACCGCTCCCTTTCCTTTTAATTGACCCCCCTTGTCCACTCACGTGTAGTCTCAGACGTCCACCGGTCCGCTCCTCCCGTCGAAAGCCTGCTGCGCCGATGTGTGAATAACTCCATCGGGGAGAAAAGAAAAACCCGACAAGGGAAACACATAAAAATTTCCCCGCAGCAGACAACACGCGCTGATTCAGACGTCCTCGTCGCCACTTTTGTTATGTCGTCACTCTTGGTACGATAACAATAATCCGGGGACCACGATTTAGCTCGAACAGTTCTTTTTATATATTATTTCAACAGGCCCAAAATACATAACAGTTAATAACAGTGTGGATATTCTAAATCCTCTATGAAATATCTTTAAAAGTCCCCCAAAATAGTGTCAAGCCACTTAAACTAGAGGCATCAGGCATACATAGTGCTCAAATAACCAGGGATAGTACTTTGGGATCAATACTTACCAATATTTACGTGGCACCAAATACCACTTTGGGATCTCACTGTCTCTCAAGAAGTTGGTGGCAGCAGAAATCATATAGCATCTAATATTCTTGCAATGTTTTTTTGACATTTACTTTCACAACTTGATATCAACATTAGTTGGATGATTTTGTTTGGAATTGCAAGGATAAATTTGCAACAAGAGGCCAGCTAAAGCTAGTATTATTTGCCACGTCTTTAGCTTGTAATTGAGTAACAACTTTACATTATTTTCCCAACAAACTGCATTAAAGGCATATAATGGTGTATTTAATTGAACTTTTAAAACTTGATGTGATCTGTACATTATTTTTCATGCAGAGGCAAAAAAACAGAAAAGAGAGCTTCTAATGGAAAATGAAAATTCTGAAACTCAGACTAGTCCTCATCGGAAATACAGGAGTGGGCAAGAGTGCCTCCGGGAACACCATTTTGGGCCGAAGCCATTTCCTGTCAAAGATGAGCGCCAGCTCTGTCACCAAGCTCTGCCAGCACGGGATCACTGAGCTTACAGAGAATCAGGATTCCCAGAAGGATGGCCAGACTGACACAGAGAGGAGAAAAAGGAAAATCCTGGTCGTGGATTTGCCAGGTTTCGGCGACACTAGCCTCAGTGGGGAGCAGATTTTGAATGAAGTAACCAAATGTGTGGCTGTCACTGCCCCTGGTCCACATGCATTCCTGCTGGTGGTTCCATTAGGACGATACACAGACGTGTGAAAACCAGGCTCTTTGTCAGTTGGCAGGGATATTTGGGGAAAATGCTGTCCGTCATCATACTGTGGTTTTGTTTACTAGAGGTGACGAGCTGGAAGGCCTTGAAATAGAAACATACCTAAGGGACTCCAGAAATCCCTTGCTAAACTCTCTGATTGAGAGGTGTGGAGGCAGATACCATGTATTCAACAATAAAGAAACTGGTGACACTCTGCAGGTGGAAGAGCTGTTAATGAAGGTGGACAACATGGTGACGCACACAGCTGAAGGCTTTTACACCAATGCAATGTTTTCAGAAGCTGAGGCTATCATCAGGGAAGAACAGGAAAGGATGAGGGAGCGAGGGGAAGCAGATGGGCAGTCGGCAAGTGAGGAGAAATTTAGGGGAAAAGGATGCAAAAAGAAGAGGAGTGGCAGCACTTCCAGCCCTCTGACCAACAGATGTAGGAACCAGTCCAGAGGGAAGCATGCAGGTGGCAGCTGGGAGCAATCTTTGACATTCAGGATCACGATTGCGCTCTCTCCTGCCGCGCTGAAGAGAATTAAGATAGTGGTGGCAGCGGCTGCTACGGGCTTGGTTGTAGGGGCCACGTTTGGGGCAGCTGTCCCTTTTGCAGCTGCAGCCAGGGCATCTCTTACCGGGACAACACATGGGATAACAGGCTCTGCAGTGGCTCTGGGGGCACTAGTAGGGGGAGGTTCTGGTGGTTATGTTGGATTCATTGCAGGTACTGAAGCTGCCAGCGCTGGCGAGGCTGCTTTCAATACCTTGCAGCAAGTAAGTGCTATTGGGGCAGCCACTGTAGGCCTGGGAGGAGCTGCAGGACTCACCTTGGGAGTGAAGGCTGTTATATGCGCAGGAGGTGTAGCAAATGTTGCTAGCCCTGCTGCACCTATAGCGGCAGGTGTTGCTGGAGCTCAGAATACTCCAGTAGTAGGGCAAAGTTTGGCTAACATTGCTGGGGCTGTCGGCTCACTGGCTGCAGTGGCCACAGCGGTCAGTGATCTGACAGTCAAGGTGGTGAAGGAAAAAAAACGCAGGGGAAAAGAAAAGAGCAGTTCCTCAGAGAAGACCAGTTATGAATTCAATTTTGAAAAATAAATACTGGATTTAAAAAGTAAGCTCTGGTTCACGCTTTACTTCAATTTTATGATGTGCAACTATGGACTATAGAAATGAAACAGGCCTTAAGCAAGTGCAGCTAACAGCATAAGTGATCAAATATTTAAGTAATTTGGCATCTTTTAAATGTAAAAGCAAGAAAAAATGTTGCTGCAGCAAGTTATATTGGTCTCTGGGTGCGTCAAATAAAGATGCTTAACTGCACCAACTGTACAATTGTGATTCCTACTTTTGTTTGTATGTTTGTATAGTGTATGAAATCTGACACAATTCCATCAAAATTAAACTGATGCTGTACAATCATAAATGCAGATCATTTTAAAGAACGACACAAATTTCTTACACTTGATTTGTCTAATTTAATCATTTTCATGCTTTTACTGTAACAGTAATCTCACCAGCCTATAACATTTATTTTTAACTGATGTTTATTTTGAATGACCAGAAAGCCAAAAAGTGTTCTATAATGGAATAATTCTGGTGTTCTTGTTATTTTCCTGTTTGCATTCACATGAGAATATTTCAAGAACCTTTTCTAATGTGACTCGATATGCAATGTAAACAATATATATGAATTAACTGCCAATAAACATCTTCAATCATAATTGTGAATCTTTCTTGGCTATAAATGCTTTACAAGATTTGTACATATAAAGAATTGATGATAATTGCACATAAAAGCCATTTTGTTATTAAATTTAAAGAAATTTAAAGCTCTGATAACGTTTGTGATCCACCGCTAGATGGCAGTAAGTCTTCGCTCTGAAATAAAGTAACGGTGACGTCTCAACAATTCGAAGAGATGCAGCTTTACCTGGACCGAGAAGATGAAACAAGTTTGGAAGATTTGGAAAAATAACGATTTTTGGGGGGAAGAAAGACGTGGCTCTTGAGGGTGAGAAGATCTTTCATGTGACAGTTTCTGTTTATGATCAGAAGTGTGGACCGTTCGCTGAGGACGAGGTCCAATAGCGCCGAACTCAAAGCGCTATTTGGTACCGACCACCAATATAGTGGCATCTATGCGATCACAAGTCTGGGGGCGATCACCGATTAGTGAGATAAAATAAACCGATCACGATTCCATCGCCTGATGGATCAACTAAAGGGAAAATATCAAGAACAGTTCATAAAAGTTCTGTCTACCACTAGAGGGCAGTGATTATTCACTCTAAAACGAAAGTATAATGTTTGTAATTAGTTGTATCAGGAAGAAGGAACCAGAAGATTGAAGGAGTTGAACAAGAAACGTCTTCTTGGTGTCAGACAGAGCCATGTCTTTCCGTGGTGAGTTCATCTTAATGTGACAGTTTCTGTTTTTGATCAGAAGGGTGGACAGTTCGCTGAGGACCAGGTCCAATAGCGCCGAACTCAAAGCGCTATTTGGTACCGACCACCAATATAGTGGCATCTATGCGATCACAAGTGTGGGGGCGATCACCGATTAGTGAGATTAAATAAACCGATCACGATTCCATCGCCTGATGGATCAAGCGCAGTGAGAGGGCCGTGATTATTCGCTCTAAACGAAAGTATAATGTTTTACAGCTTAATTAGCTTTGGGATCTCACCGTCTCTCAAGACGTTGGTGGCAGCAAAAATCATATTGCATCTAATATTCTTGCAATGTTTTGTTTTGACATTTACTTTCACAACTAGATATCTACATTAGTTGGATGATTTTGTTTGGAATTGCAAGGATAAATTTGCAACAAGAGGCCAGCTAAAGCTGCCACATCTTTAGCTTGCAATTGAGTAACAACTTTACGTTATTTTCCCGACAAACTGCATTAAAGGCATCCAAGGTAGTTTTCTCTGTCAACTGGACTGGGTTTTTCTTCTCTTGAAGACGTTTCATCTTCTATCCAGAAGGCTTCTTCAGTTCTGAAATCGCTGGGGAGAGAGCTTGAAAATATATAGCCCCTGTGGACCATTAGCATGCTAATGATCTGGGTGGTCACCTGAGAGTCGTTGGCAGGGTGTGTTCGTCGGGTCGTTCACCTAGTTTCTGTTGAGGTGTCTCCCCTTTGTCTGTTGGATCACATGGTGGTGAGTCACCAGGTCTCCTGGAATGGTGTGAATGTTTGTTTTGTTGTTGGAAGGAGTGGCGGACTGCATTGCATGTGGGTGACAGGAAGTGCCTCAGGCCACCACCTCTGTTTAAGGATGGTTTTTCCAATTTAACATGGATAGCTTCCTTGACCCCCTTTCAAACCAGCGGTCTTCTCTGGCCAGTATCCGTACTAGTACGGAAGCTATCCATGTTAAATTGGAAAAACCATCCTTAAACAGAGGTGGTGGCCTGAGGCACTTCCTGTCACCCACATACAATGCAGTCCGCCACTCCTTCCAACAACAAAACAAACATTCACACCATTCCAGGAAATCCGGTGACTCACCACCATGTGACCCAGCAGACAAAGGGGAGACACCTCAACAGAAACTAGGTGAACGACCCGACCAACGACCCTGCTAACGACTCTCAGGTGACCACCCAGATCATTAGCATGCTAATGGTCCACAGGGGCTATATATTGTCAAGCTCTCTCCCCAGCGATTTCAGAACTGAAGAAGCCTTCTGGATAGAAGGTGAAACGTCTTCAAGAGAAGAAACCCAGTCCAGTTGACAGAGAAAACTACCTTGGATACAATGACCTGGATGACTAAGAATTTACACAGACATCTTGCATTAAAGGCATATACCGGTAATGGTGTATTTAATTGAACTTTTAAAACTTGATGTGATCTGTACATTATTTTTCATGCAGAGGGAAAAGAACAGGAAAGAGAGCTTCTAATGGAAAATGAAAATTCTGAAACTCAAGGAATGAGGAACTCAGCCTAGTCCTCATTGGAAATACAGGAGTGGGCAAGAGTGCCTCCGGGAACACCATTTTGGGCCGAAGGCATTTCCAGTCAAAGATGAGCGTCAGCTCTGTCACCAAGCTCTGCCAGCACGGGATCGCTGAACTTACAGAGAATCAGGATTCCCAGGAGGATGGCACAGAGAGGAGAAAAAGGAAAATCCTGGTCGTGGACGTGCCAGGTTTCGGGGACACTAGCCTCAGTAGGGAGCAGATTTTGGATGAAGTAACCAAATGTGTGGCTGTCACTGCCCCTGGTCCACATGCATTCCTGCTGGTGGTTCCATTAGGACGATACACAGACAGTGAAAACCAGGCTCTCTGTCAGTTGGCAGGGATATTTGGGGAAAATGCTGTCCGTCATCATACTGTGGTTTTGTTTACTAGAGGTGACGAGCTGGAAGGCCTTGAAATAGAAACATTCCTAAGGGACCCCGGAAATCCCTTGCTAAACTCTCTGATTGAGAGGTGTGGAGGCAGATACCATGTATTCAACAATAAAGAAACTGGTAACACTCTGCAGGTGGAAGAGCTGTTAATGAAGGTGGACAACATGGTGAAGCACACAGCTGAAGGCTTTTACACCAATGAAATGTTTAAAGAAGCTGAGGCGATCGTCAAGGAAGAACAGGAAAGGATGAGGGAGCGAGGGGAAGCAGATGGGCAGTCGCCAAGTGAGGAGAAATTTAGCGGGAAAAGCACTTCCAGCCCTCTGACCAACAGATGTAGGAACCAGTCCAGAGGGACGCATGCAGGTGGCAGCTGGGAGCAATCTTTGACATGCTGGATCAAGGCTGCGCTCTCTCCAGCCGTGCTGAAGAGAATTAAGATAATGGTGGCAGCGGCTGTTACGGGCTTGGTTGTAGGGGCCACGTTGGGTGCAGCTGTCCCTTTAGTAGCTGCAGCCGGGGCATCACTTACCGGACAACACTTGGGATAACAGGCTCTGCAGTGGCTCTGGGGGCAGCAGCAGGTGGATGTTCTGGTGGTTGTGTTGGAATCATTGCAGGTACTGAAGCTGCCAGCGCTGGCGAGGCTGCTTTCAATACCTTGCAGCAAGTAAGTGCTATTGGCGCAGCCGCTGTAGGCCTGGGAGGAGCTGCAGGACTCACCTTGGGAGCGCAGGCTGTTATATGCGCAGGAGGTGTAGCAAATGTTGCTAGCCCTGCTGCACCTATAGCGGCAAGTGTAACAAATGTCGGCTCGGTGGTTGCAGGCGTCACAGCGGTCAGTGGTCTGACAGTCAAGGTGGTGAAGGAAAAAACACAGCACACGGAAGAAGAAAAGAGCAGTTCCTCAGAGAAGACCAGTTATGAATTCAATTTAAAAAAAAATAAATACTGGATTTAACAAGTAAGCTCCGGTTCACGCTTTACTTCAATTTTATGATGTGCAACTATGGACTATAGAAATGAAACAGGCCTCAGCAAGCACAGCTAACAGCATAAGTGATCAAATATTTTAAGCACTAAGTAATTTGGCATCTTTTAAATGTAAAAGCAAGAAAAAATGTTGCTGCATCAAGTTATATTGGTCTCTGGGTGCGTCAAATAAAGATGCTTAACTGCACCAACTGTACAATTGTGATTCCCACTTTTGTTTGTATGTTTGTATAGTGCATGAAATCTGACACAATTCCGTCAAAACTAAACTGATGCTGTACAATCATATAATGCAGATCATTTTAAAGAACGACACAAATTTCTTACAGTTGATTTGTCTAATTTAATCATTTTCATGCTTTTACTGTAACAGTAATCTCACCAGCCTATACATTTGTTTTAACTGATGTTTATTTTGATGGCCAGAAAGCCAAAAAGTGTTCTATAATGGAATAATTCTGGTGTTCTTGTTATTTTCCTGTTTGCATTCACATGAGAATATTTCAAGAACCTTTTCTAATGGTTGACTCGATATGCAATGTAAACAATATATATGTATTGTATGAATTAACTGCCAATAAACATCTTCAATCATAATTGTGAATCTTTCTTGGCTATAAATGCTTTACAAGATTTGTACATATAAAGGATTAGGGGAACAATGTTAGAAATGTAGAGTTTTGTAATGAGAAACTAGGGAAACGGTTATTACAGAAGGACGGATGACACGATAGTTAACAACTGTATGTTCGTTTACCTTCAACATCAATTAAAGGTAAATTTAGTGTGCTGAGTCTTTCCCAGTGCCAACTTGTGATTGTTCTGCTGCTTCAGCCACCAGTCTGTCAAGCTGATCAAGTTTGCGGATGACACCACCCTCATCGGGCTCATCTCCAATGGAGACGAGACTGCCTCCAGGAGGGAGGTGGCTCGACTGGTTTCCTGGTGCGGACACAACAACCTGCAGCTGAACGCTCAGAAAACAGTGGAGATGATTGTGGACTTCAGGAAAGTCACAGCCCCTTTGCCCCCCCTTGCCCTCATGGACTCCCCCATCACCACTGTGGACTCCTTCCGCTTCCTGGGCGCCACCATCACCCGGGACCTTAAGTGGGAGCCAACCATCAGCTCCCTCATCAAGAAGGCCCAGCAAAGGATGTTCTTCCTACGGCAGCTGAGGAAGCTCAAACTGCCTCCCAGGATGTTGGCGCAGTTTTATACGGCCATCATCGAGTCCATCCTCACCTCCTCCATCACCGTGTGGTTTGCTGGCGCCACCGTCAGGGACAGACTGAGGCTGCAGCGCGTCGTGCGCGCTGCCGAGAAAGTGATCGGCTGCAGGCTTCCATCTATCCAGGACCTGTATATCTCCAGGACCCGGAGGTGTGCAGGTCGGATCACGGCCGACCCTTCCCACCCTGGTCACGGACTGTTTTCCCCCCTCCCCTCAGGCAGGAGACTACGGTCCATTCGGACCAAAACCTCCCGCTACATGAACAGCTTCTTCCCCTCTGCCATCAGGCTGCTGAACACCAAGTGACTTATCACTGAAGCACCATGTACAGCAGCCAGTCGGACTCATGAACAATACACACCTTACTATTTATATATTTATATATCTTATTTTATTTATCTTATTCTAGTGTTTATTGTCTTCTCTATGTTGAATGTTGCAGCGTCGCACCGAGACAAATTCCTAGCTTGTGTAATACTGTGTACTACATGAACAATGGCAATAAATAAATCTGATTCTGATTCTGATTCTGATAAGTGATCAAATATTTTAAGCACTAAGTAATTTGGCACCTTTTAAATGTAAAAGCAAGAAAAAGTTGCTGCATCAAGTTATATTGGTCTCTGGGTGCGTCAAATAAAGATGCTTAACTGCACCAACTGTACAATTGTGATTCCTACTTTTGTTTGTATGTTTGTATAGTGCATGAAATCTGACACAATTCCGTCAAAACTAAACTGATGCTGTACACAAAGAATGACACAAATTTCTTACAGTTGATTTGTCTAATTTAATCATTTTCATGCTTTTACTGTAACAGTAATCTCACCAGCCTATAACATTTATTTTTAACTGATTATTTTCCTGTTTGCATTCACATGAGAATATTTCCAGAACCTTTTCTAATGGTTGACTCGATATGCAATGTAAACAATATATATGTATTGGAGAGCAGAGGCCAAGAAGATCGGCGCTCATGTACAGTTGTTCATAGGTGCTCCGATGTGGTGACCGTGACGACAGAAGTGGCTCAAAACAAGCGAAGCGGAGGCTGACAGAGGCCAGAAAAAAACATATTTGGTGAATTGAAAAGGAAATCTAATTTTTGAAAAACCTGAGGTACTTTGGAACATAAATAGTTTTAATATGATACATTTACAGTACTTGATACCTTTACAGGACCCCACTATGATGTATCTGGTCTATTGTTTCAGTCTAAATCCATTTTTATTCTAATATGTGTGGCTGCCAAAATATAGATGTGGTCTAACTTATAGAGGAGACACTTGGCCTGGTTATGATTTATTAATGTCAAACCAAAATACCAACATTTATGATTTGTTGTTTGTTGAAAGAGAAATCTGTTATATATCTAATTTTTTAAAAATTAAAAAAACCGCTAGATGGCAGTAAGTCTTCGCTCTGAAATAAAGTAACGGTGACGTCTCAACAATTCGAAGAGATGCAGCTTTACCTGGACCGAGAAGATAAAACAAGTTTAGAAGATTTGGAAAAATAACGATTTTGGGGGGAAAGAAAGACGTGGCTCTTGAGGGTGAGAAGATCTTTCATGTGACAGTTTCTGTTTTTGATCAGAAGGGTGGACCGTTCGCTGAGGACGAGGTCCAATAGCGCCGGACTCAAAGCGCTATTTGGTACCGACCACCAATATAGTGGCATCTATGCGATCACAAGTGTGGGGGCGATCACCGATTAGTGAGATAAAATAAACCGATCACGATTCCATCGCCTGAAGGATCAAGCGCAGTGAGAGGGCCGTGATTATTCGCTCTAATCAGGGGTCACCACAAGCCTGTTCTAAAAATAGCGTCTAAGAAAACTTTTTCAACCGCAATTTTTTTTAACCACACCGCATTTACATAGATTTTAAAATGACAATGTCTTAAAATTAAATAAAAAATAAAATAAAGGTGAACTCTGACCTAGTTCAAAGGTCAGTATTGTGCGCATGAAAGAACCTTTGCGCTTGTGGAGAATAAACTAGCGGGCAGTGAAGATGGTGAGTGGAGGGCAATTTTCTACCCCAAAAACATGGCAAAAAGAAGACAGTAAATTTATCATTTTCAAAGTGAATGGGAGGAAGAGGCATTTTTTACTACTGTGAAAGGAAGGTGTGTATGTTGCATTTGTGGGGCGACTGTGATGACGGTGAAGCAGCACAATGTGGAGCGACGCTTCACTACGCGTCATGAAAGCTACAATGCTAATGCTAACTACCCACCGGGAAGCATTCTACAGTCAGAGAAGGCCCAGGAGCTAAAAAGGGTGTTTATAAAATGGAACAGATTTTGAGCAGAATTGCAGTCGATTTGTTCAGTTAAGATTTATTCAATATGAAACTTAATTTTTTTTAATGTTTAGTTTCTTATGGTTGAAAGGGTCTGGTGAAAACGCAACCTTTTTTTTCTGATCAAATGTAGAAGTGATCATCTGAACAAATGCTGAGATTATTAATAATAAAGTGTTGAATATTGATCTTTTCTGTTACCCACTCTAACTTATTGATACACACACACACACACAATTTGTTATTTTAGAGGAGTGTGTCAAGCGGTAGCCCTTCACACGACTCGGTACCCATGACGTAGCTCTTGGTTTCAAAAAGGTTGGTGACCCCTGCTCTAAACGAAAGTATAATGTTTTACAGCTTAAATAGCTTTGGGATCTCACCGTCTCTCAAGAAGTTGGTGGCAGCAAAAATCATATTGCATCTAATATTCTTACAATGTTTTTTTTTACATTTACTTTCACAACTAGATATCTACATTAGTTGGATGATTTTGTTTGGAATTGCAAGGATACATTTGCAACAAGAGGCCAGCTAAAGCTAGTATTATTTGCCACATCTTTAGCTTGCAATTGAGTAACAACTTTACGTTATTTTCCCAACAAACTGCATTAAAGGCATATAATGGTGTATTTAATTGAACTTTTAAAACTTGATGTGATCTGTACATTATTTTTCATGCAGAGGGAAAAGAACAGAAAAGAGAGCTTCTAATGGAAAATGAAAATTCTGAAACTCGAAGCAATGAGGAACTCAGACTAGTCCTCATTGGAAAAACAGGAGCGGGCAAGAGTGCCTCCGGGAACACCATTTTGGGCCGAAGGCATTTCCTGTCAAAGATGAGCGCCAGCTCTGTCACCAAAATCTGCCAGCACGGGACCACTGAACTTACAGAGAAGCAGGATTCCCAGAAGGATGGCCAGACTGACACAGAGAGGAGAAAAAGGAAAATCCTGGTCGTGGATTTGCCAGGTTTCGGCGACACTAGCCTCAGTGGGGAGCAGATTTTGGAATGAAGTAACCAAATGTGTGGCTGTCGCTGCCCCTGGTCCACATGCATTCCTGCTGGTGGTTCCATTAGGACGATACACAGACGGTGAAAACCAGGCTCTCTGTCAGTTGGCAAAGATATTTGGGGAAAATGCTGTCCGTCATCATACTGTGGTTTTGTTTACTAGAGGTGACGATCTGGAAGGCCTTGAAATAGAAACATACCTAAGGGACTCCAGAAATCCCTTGCTAAACTCTCTGATTGAGAGGTGTGGAGGCAGATACCATGTATTCAACAATAAAGAAACTGGTAACACTCTGCAGGTGGAAGAGCTGTTAATGAAGGTGGACAACATGGTGAAGCACACAGCTGAAGGCTTTTACACCAATGAAATGTTTTCAGAAGCTGAGGCGATCATCAGGGAAGAACAGGAAAGGATGAGGGAGCGAGGGGAAGCAGATGGGCAGTCGGCAAGTGAGGAGAAATTTAGGGGAAAAAGATGCAAAAAGAAGAGGAGTGGCAGCACTTCCAGCCCTCTGACCAACAGACGTAGGAACCAGTCCAGAGGGAAGCATGCAGGTGGCAGCTGGGAGCAATCTTTGACATGCAGGATCAAGGCTGCGCTCTCTCCAGCCGTGCTGAAGAGAATTAAGATAATGGTGGCAGCGGCTGCTACGGGCTTGGCTGTAGGGGCCACGTTGGGTGCAGCTGTCCCTTTAGTAGCTGCAGCCGGGGCATCGCTTACCGGGACAACACTTGGGATAACAGGCTCTGCAGGGGCTCTGGGGGCACTAGTAGGGGGATCTTCTGGTGGTTGTGTTGGAATCATTGCAGGTACTGAAGCTGCCAGCGCTCCCGAGGCTGCTTTAAATACCTTGCAGCAAGTAAGTGCTATTGGCGCAGTCGCTGTAGGCCTGGGAGGAGCTGCAGGATTCACCTTGGGAGCGAAGGCTGTTATATGCGCAGGAGGTGTAGCAAATGTTGCTAGCCCTGCTGCACCTATAGCGGCAGGTGTAACAAATGTTGCTAACCCTGCTGCACCTATAGCGGCAAGTGTAGCAAATGTTGCTAGCCCTGCTGCACCTACAGTGGTGCAGAATACTCCAGCAGTAGGGGAAAGTTTGGCTAACATTGCTGGGGCTGTCGGTTCGCTGGCTGCAGTGGCCACAGCGGTCAGTGGTCTGACATTCAAGGTGGTGAAGGAAAAAAAACGCAGGGGAAAAGAAAAGAGCAGTTACTCAGAGAAGACCAGTTATGAATTCAATTTGAAAAATAAATACTGGATTTAACAAGTAAGCTCTGGTTCAGGCTTTACTTTTCAATTTTATGATGTGCAACTATGGACTATAGAAATGAAACAGGCCTCAGCAAGCGCAGCTAACAGCATAAGTGATCAAATATTTTAAGCACTAAGTAATTTGGCATCTTTAAAATGTTAAAGCAAGAAAAAATGTTGCTGCTGCAGCAAGTTATATTGGTCTCTGGGTGCGTCAAATAAAGATGCTTAACTGCACCAACTGTACAATTGTGATTCCTACTTTTGTTTGTATGTTTGTATAGTGTATGAAATCTGACACAATTCCGTCAAAACTAAACTGATGCTGTACAATCATAAATGCAGATCATTTTAAAGAACGACACAAATTTCTTACAGTTGATTTGTCTAATTTAATCATTTTCATGCTTTTACTGTAACAGTAATCTCACCAGCCTATAACATTTGTTTTTAACTGATGTTTATTTTGATGGCCAGAAAGCCAAAAAGTGTTCTATAATGGAATAATTCTGGTGTTCTTGTTATTTTCCTGTTTGCATTCACATGAGAATATTTCCAGAACCTTTTCTAATGGTTGACTCGATATGTAATGTAAACAATATATATGTATTGTATGAATTAACTGCCAATAAACATCTTCAATCATAATTGTGAATCTTTCTTGGTTATAAATGCTTTACAAGATTTGTACATATAAAGGATTAGGGGAACAATGTTAGAAATGTAAGAGTTTTGTAATGAGAAACTAGGGAAACGGTTGTCTGTGTAAATTCTCAGTCATCCAGGTCATTGTATCCAAGGTAGTTTTCTCTGTCAACTGGACTGGGTTTCTTCTCTTGAAGACGTTTCGCCTTCTCTCCAGAAGGCTTCTTCAGTTCTGAAATCGCTGGGGAGAGAGCTTGAAAATATATAGCCCCTGTGGACCATTAGCATGCTAATGATCTGGGTGGTCACCTGAGAGTCGTTAGCAGGGTCGTTGGTCGGGTCGTTCACCTAGTTTCTGTTGAGGTGTCTCCCCTTTGTCTGCTGGGTCACATGGTGATGAGTCACTGGGTGTCTTGGAATGGTGTGAATGTTTGTTTTGTTGTTGGAAGGAGTGGAGGACTGCATTGTATGTGGGTGACAGGAAGTGCCTCAGGCCACCACCTCTGTTTAAGGATGGTTTTTCCAATTTAACATGGATAGCTTCCTTGACCCCCCTTTCAAACCAGCGGTCTTCTCTGGCCAGTATCCTTACTTGGCTGTCCTCGAAGGAGTGCCCACTCTCCTTTAGGTGTAGGTGGACTGCTGAATCTTGACCCGAAGAGGTGGCACGTCTGTGTTGTGCCATTCTTCTGTGGAGAGGTTGTTTGGTTTCCCCAATGTACAGTTCCTTGCATTTCTCCTGGCACTGTACAGCATAAACAATATTACTTTGTTTGGGTCTTGGTGTCTTGTCCTTTGGGTGCACTAACCTCTGTCTGAGAGTGTTGCTGGGTTTGAAATGAACCGGTATGTCGTGTTTCTGGAGGATCCTCCTAAACTTCTCCGAGACTCCAGACAGGTAGGGGATGGAAACGCTGCGGCGTTTGTTTCTCTCCTCCTCTCCTTTGCTGGGGTCTCGTTTTCTTGAGGTTTGGGTGAAGGCCCAGTCTGGGTAGCCACATGTTTTGAGAGCTGTCTTAATGTGGTCCTGTTCCTTCTTTCTGCCTTGGGATGTGGTGGGTATTTCTCTGGCCCGGTGTTGGAGAGTTCTGATCACTCCCAACTTGTGTTCCAGTGGGTGGTGAGAGTCAAACTGGAGGTACTGGTCGGTATGTGTAGGTTTTCTGTAGACTTCGATGGTGAGATTTCTGTCCTCAGTGATCTTGACTGCGCAGTCCAGAAAGGCCAGACTGTTTCCTTTTACATCTTCCCGGGTGAATTTTACATGCTCGTCTGTTTTGTCGAGGTGATCGGAGAACGCTTCCAATTCTTGTGTTTGAATTTTGACCCAGGTGTCATCCACATACCTGAACCAGTGGCTTGGCGCAGTTCCTGTGAAGGATGTCAGGGCCTGGGATTCCACCTTCTCCATGTATAGGTTGGCAACTATGGGGGATACTGGTGAGCCCATGGCACAGCCATGTTTCTGCCTGTAGAAGCCTTCTCTGTACTGGAAATAGGTGGTGTTCAAACACAGGTCCAGCATGGTGCAGATTTGGGCCGGTGTTAAGGTTGTTCTTTCTGTAAGATTCTTGTCCAATAGAAGGTGCTTGTGGATGGTGTCTATGGCGCTGGCGGTGGGGATGCACGTGAAGAGTGACGTGACATCATAAGATACCATAGTCTCTTCTGGAAGTAGTGTGAGTCCACTGACTTTTTGAGCAAAGTCTTGGGAGTTTTTGATGTGGTGTGGGGTGTTGCCAACCATGGGCGACAAGATGGAGGCCAAGTATTTGGAAATGTTGTAGGTTACAGAATTGATGCCTAACGTGCCACCTCTTCGGGTCAAGATTCAGCAGTCCACTTACACTTAAAGGAGAGTGGGCACTCCTTCGAGGACAGCCAAGTAAGGATACTGGCCAGAGAAGACCGCTGGTTTGAAAGGGGGGTCAAGGAAGCTATTCATGTTAAATTGGAAAAAAACCATACTTGAACAGAGGTGGTGGCCTGAGGCACTTCCTGTCACCCACATACAATGCAGTCCTCCACTCCTTCCAACAGCAAAACAAACATTCACACCATTCCAAGACACCCAGTGACTCATCACCATGTGACCCAGCAGACAAAGGGGAGACACCTCAACAGAAACTAGGTGAACGACCCGACCAACGACACTGCTAACGACTCTCAGGTGACCACCCAGATCATTAGCATGCTAATGGTCCACAGGGGCTATATATTTTCAAGCTCTCTCCCCAGCGATTTCAGAACTGAAGAAGCCTTCTGGATAGAAGGCGAAACGTCTTCAAGAGAAGAAACCCAGTCCAGTTGACAGAGAAAACTACCTTGGATAGGGAAACGGTTATTACAGAAGGACGTATGACACGATAGTTAACAACTGTATGTTCGTTTACCTTCAACATCAATTAAAGGTAAATTTAGTGTGCTGAGTCTTTCCCAGTGCCAACTTGTGATTGTTCTGCTGCTTCAGCCACCAGTTTGTCAAGCTGATCAAGTTTGCAGATGACACCACCCTCATCGGGCTCATCTCCAATGGCGATGAGACTGCCTACAGGAGGGAGGTGGCTCGACTGGTTTCCTGGTGCGGACACAACAACCTGCAGCTGAACGCTCAGAAAACAGTGGAGATGATTGTGGACTTCAGGAAAGTCACAGCCCCTTTGCCCCCCCTTGCCCTCATGGACTCCCCCATCACCATTGTGGACTCCTTCCGCTTCCTGGGCACCACCATCACCCGGGACCTTAAGTGGGAGCCAACCATCAGCTCCCTCATCAAGAAGGCCCAGCAAAGGATGTTCTTCCTACGGCAGCTGAGGAAGCTCAAACTGCCTCCCAGGATGTTGGCGCAGTTTTATACGGCCATCATGGAGTCCATCCTCACCTCCTCCATCACCGTGTGGTTTGCTGGCGCCACCGTCAGGGACAGACTGAGGCTGCAGCGCGTCGTGCGCACTGCCGAGAAAGTGATCGGCTGCAGGCTTCCATCCATCCAGGACCTGTATATCTCCAGGACCCGGAGGTGTGCAGGTCGGATCACGGCCGACCCTTCCCACCCTGGTCACGGACTGTTTTCCCCCCCCCTCAGGCAGGAGACTACGGTCCATTCGGACCAAAACCTCCCGCTACACGAACAGCTTCTTCCCCTCTGCCATCAGGTTGCTGAACACCAAGTGGGTCTCTGGGTGCGTCAAATAAAGATGCTTAACTGCACCAACTGTACAATTGTGATTCCTACTTTTGTTTGTATGTTTTTTATAGTGTATGAAATCTGACACAATTCCGTCAAAACTAAACTGATGCTGTACACAAAGAATGACACAAATTTCTTACACTTGATTTGTCTAATTTAATCATTTTCATGATTTACTGTAACAGTAATCTCACCAGCCTATAACATTTGTTTTTAACTGATGTTTATTTTGATGACCAGAAAGCCAAAAAGTGTTCTATAATGGAATAATTCTGGTGTTCTTGTTATTTTCCTGTTTGCATTCACATGAGAATATTTCCAGAACCTTTTCTAATGGTTGACTCGATATTCAATGTAAACAGTATATGTGTGTTG